>NC_055957.1:38019066-38029066 GCF_018492685.1 Alosa sapidissima
GGCCCTGGGTCTCTGTGTGGACAGCAATAGGCCCTGGGTCTCTGTGTGGACAGCAATAGGCCCTGGGTCTCTGTGTGGAGAGGCTGATGGACACCACTATAACCGGAGCAATCAGCACTATGCTCTGCACCAACAGCAAGTGTTGACCCAGCAAACACACACTGAACCAGACCCTCTGAGAGACGCACACACATAGAGACCTGCACTGGACAGCACTCATGCCTAGGCATATCTGGCACATCTAGGCACATCTGCACACACCACTAACACTCGATGATGGAAGGCCAGTAAAAATACTGGCCACTGAGCGTGCATGGGGAAAAGTAGGAGTCGCTGTGTTGAACTATGCCAGAACATGCACACACACACACACACACACACACACACACAAATACATACACACTCACACAAAATACTTGCACGACAGCCCTAGAGAAGTGACTACGGATCATTAAAACTCTCTGAAGGAGTTATATCAAAGAGTTTGCCCTAGGTTTGCTAGCTGGGAGAGCTCACGGTAGAGGGACTAGGGTAATTAATGCATAAGAAGAACCTTGTTCTGACAGAACCCGTGTGGTCTTTCTCTGGTACTAATTCTAACTTCTGAGATGCTCCCATAGAACCAGGATCTTCACAGAGTTCTGGAGACTGAAGCAAGCCTGTCCATCTACTGAGGCTATGGGGGAGAGGAGAGAAGGAAAACTCTGGAGAACCTCAACTGTTTCAACACAGACACATGTTGATGTGTGCTTGCATGTCTGAATGCTTGCCATAGGCCCATCACTCGTACACAATCACTAAATGACACTATGTAATCACATAATCACTGAAATAGCATACAGCATGTGAACATGTGGTTAAAATGAATCCATACAGGTTCATCTAAAACATTGCATTCAATGACAAACTTATACCACAAACATTCCAAAACACTCAAAACATTATCTAACCCAGTGACAACACCATAGCTGGTAGGAAACCAAATACAAGTGAGATGGTTTGGCGTTGGAGTCATTTGTAAGACCACCAAACCAAAGTCAGAAAGAAAACACCCTTAAACAAAGTGCCCTCACTCTCAGAACACAAGGGATTGTCAAACACTTTTGCCTGCACTGCCTGTTCTCAGAGAGCCATAAATCTTATCGCCTCTCATACACACAAATAGCAAAAAACACATACACACACACAGACACACTCACATACAATCAGCAAAACACACACATAAAGGATAGACCATCATAGTGTTGAACTGCTGGTGAAGCACATTTTACCGCACAGGAAATAACCCACACAATGGATGATTTGATAATGTGGGAGTCTCAGCCAACACCCCCCCCCCCCCCCTTCACACACACACAAACTCCAATCCCTATTCCTGGTCTCATTTTCCCTCTGTGCACCTCCTCCATCCATCTTAGCTTATCATATCCACCCTGGGACCTCTCCCACCAGCTCCTCTCCCTCTACACCAACCTGCCCAACCTCACTCTCATCCTCCGTCACCTCACAGCCATCTCTCACTCTCTCTCTCTCTCTCTCTCTCTCTCTCTCTCTCTCTCTCCATCCCTATTCTCCGCCTTCTCTCCTTTATGTCTCTCTTAACCCTATATCCCCCAGACAGCTCTGATGGATGTGCATTGATTGTGAGCGCGTGTGTGGGGGTGTGTGAGTGTGCATGTGCGTGTGCGTGCGTGTGTGTGTGTGTGTGTGTGTGTGTGTGTGAGTGTGCATGTGCGTGTGCGTGCGTGCGTGCGTGCGTGTGTGTGTGTGCGTGCGTGTGTGTGTGTGTGTGAGTGTGCGTGTGTGTGCGTGTGTGCTCTGGCTAGACAAAGGCAGTGAGAGAAGATGGCCTAATTGAGAGGATGAAGGAAGCAGGAGGGGGAAGAGAGATGGGTCAATTTCTGCAGCAAACAGAGAGTAAGTGGGGAACACACACACACACACATACACACTTTAACAGTCCCATGTACACAGAGATCGACATTCAGAATGTGTGCAACACATACACCTATATGTACACACGGATTCACACAAACAGACTGACATATAGAGTATAGTGCACAGACAGCCAGAGGAGACGTGCAAAGCATTTCCACAGAGTCCACATATTTGCATACAGCCCAGACCTGGACACATACAGACACATTCACAGAGTCAAACACAAATAATGGAGTCACATGAAAAGACCTATGTGGAAGCATTTGGTTGTTAGATGTCTTGAGTGACAGTTGCTGTTTGATGCCTTGTCTTTGAAGCACAAGAGATTGTTCTCACTCAAAGCCTGAGAATAGACCCCAAGTACAGCTGCCTTCAATAAGTCCCATGGCATTTTGCTGAGAGCACTTAACAGTGTGTGCACTCAGTCACGCACCCCCCCCCCCCCCCACCCACCCACCCACCCACCCCGCCCCACACACAGTTTCATTTTATGATTAAAAATATCTGGCCCCAGTTGTGGCGCAACTGGCTGGGGCACCTGCACCGTACGCCGGCGACCCGGGTTCGATTCCCGCCCCGTGGTCCTTTCCGGATCCCACCCCTGCTCTCTCTCCCATTCGCTTCCTGTCACTCTCCACTGTCCTATCATTAAAGGCATAAAAAGCCCAAAAATATATACTTAAAAGATACTCCATAGACCATCCACAGCCTATGGTTCCCCTGTGCTCACTGGCCGTGGCCATTCCAAGCACCAACCCCCAGCCTAGGGGCCCATTCACAGGACTCTTCAGACAGAGCGGTCAGTGTCAGTGTCATATAGATTGCAAATGTGAGTTCCAGTCTACTACATCATCGCACCTCCAGTTCCCCCAGATATTCCTTCTTTCCAGATATTCCTTCCTAGACACCCTCCCCCAAAACAAAATGGCATATCATCAGAGACCTTGTTGCTATGGTGATGGGTGCCACGGTGACGTCGACCTCCTTGGGTGAAGCTCCACCCAGATGATCTGTAAAGGACACATCAGAGATGGAGACGAGGGAGACAGGGCACCTGTCCATCCAAACCCTCTTAGCACTGTCTGTGTGTGTGTGTGCGCCTGTGGCCTATGTGTCTGTGTGTGTATGTGTGTGCATGTTTGTGCATGGGTGTCTGTGTCTGTGTCTGTGTCTGTGTCTGTGCCTGTGCCTGTGGCCTGTGTGCATGTGTCTGTGTGTGTGTGTGCATGCATGTGTGCGTGTGTGTGTGTGTGCGTGCACGTGGGCAAGGCAATTTAAGTATAACTACCACTTATGCTATTTATCTTTCAATTTTCCCACAGATCTTTCAGCGAGACTACATCCCACTCAAAACCCTCTAGAAACGGAGACCTTCAGCGACATACTGCCGACCACTCTGGGGGTCCTACAGGCAGAGCTGAAGGACGGCAGAACACACGTTCAACGGTCAGTCTGAAAGAACAGGGCAGAGAGAGACAGAGAAGAGTGACTGAGACTGTAGGCACGGCCGGTGACTGGACTGTGGTAAGAGGAAGAAAGGATGAAGAGAGAAGAGAAGAAAAGAGGCTTTGGAGGGAGGGAGTGGAGGAAGGGAAAGGACAAGGGAGGGACAGATGACCACAAACTCTTGTGTGTGTGTGTGTGTGTGTGTGTGTGTGTGTGTGTGTGTGTGTGTGTGTGTGTGTGTGTGTGTGTGTGTGTGTTATGTAAGATCAATCACACCCATGTGTGTGTGTGTGTGTGTGTGCGTCTGCCTGTGTGTTCTTCAGCATAAATGTATCTGCACAAGTGTGTCAGTGTCTTAGGTGCTTTTGTGTGTTTATGTGTTCTATGCTCTTTGTATATACGTGAGTGTGTATGTGTGTGTGTGTGTGTGTGTGTGTGTGTGTATATATGTGAGGAGCAATCCTCTTACCGTCTGCTGTGAGGAATTATGTAAGAGTGATAATCCACTGCAACAGCAACCAGAGACTGGCACTGACCCCTGCCACAGACCCCAGCACACACACACACACACACACACACACGCACGCACACACAGAAAAAAACAAACACACGCACACACATGCACACAAAGAGAGAGAAAATCACACACACACACAGACACACAATAAAAGCAAGAACTCCTGTAAACAAAACAACTCTCCAGTAATATATGTGACTATTCCGGTGAAAAGAAAAATGCAAACCTTCCCAGAATGCTCTTTCACTTCTGGCATCTCCTAACGCTAACCCCAACCCCAACACACACACCCTCCACTTTCTCTTTCTCAGTCTAGCAACTTTAGCTGTCAAATTCGGCACTGTGACATCCATCATAAATATTACACTGTCTACTTCCTGTGCTCACTGCTAGTTGTTGCTGGGGCAACCACTGCCATTTTAACTTGGCCACAGAACACCATTGACAGGGATGTGAAACATCCATGCTGTAATAAACACTACACACACACACATGGCTGTGATCAAAACAACCTGAATAAAACAATATAAAGATTGTGAGTAGGCAAATGCACATACAACATTAAACACAGAACTTCCCGTTTGGCTATTACACAATTACAACATTTTATTCTGACGCAAATACAGTGAAACCTACTCAAATCAGTACTGCAATTGCCAAACACTATAAAAAAAAAACATCACCCAAACCTTTTTATCAGCAGGATCAGTAAGTAAATACTAGCACACAGTTGTGCACTATGCGCTGAGGGAAACAGACAGACACACTTTACGCAACTTTTACTACAGTACATGTAGCACTAGTGGTTGGCAAGTATCAAACCCTGATTCCACACTCACATCAAGATCTGCACTGATAACCACCACACGCACGCGCACACACACGCGCACAAACACGTGCGCACACGCGCACGCACGCACACACACACACACACACACACACACACACACACACACACACACACATAGTGTGGAGAGGGGGTCAAAAATCCTTAAATTACAGTCATAGTGACAGAAGCAACTCACTTATTAGTGGAAGGCTTTTTTTACACTGTCACTTAAGGTTATAGGCTACTCATTAAAGAAGTGAAGGGGGGTGTCTCAGAGTGGGATTTTGTGTGTGCACAAGTGTGAATGTGTGTGTGTGAATATATATTTGTGTGTATGTATGTGTGTGGCTGCAATCTTTCGCTCATCATTAGTGATAATACTTCTTTCATGCCAATGACAGAGCCAGAGTGTGGGGAGATATCAAGGTCTCTGTCTCTCTCTCTCTGCGGTCTCTCTCTCTGCTGTCTCTCTCTCTGCTGTCTCTCTCTCTGCTGTCTCTCTCTCAAATTCAAATTCAAAGGAGCTTCATTAGCATGACTGTTTGGATATAGTGTTGCCAAAGGCAATGTTACAGATAACACAGTGGGATAACAAAAGAAAGAACATAGACATACAGCAATGCGGGTATAACATGTGAACATAGAATAAAAGCATATGAATGTGTGTGTGTGTGTGTGTGTGTGTGTGTGTGTGTAGGTCTGTGAATACACATATATACATGTACACACATACAGTACATATACATACGTATATACACACACACACATCTGTGCACAGAAACATGTATGTGTCTGTTAACACAGAGACAGGTCTTTTTTTTTTTTTTAACAGACGTAAATAGCAAAAGTAATAATAGGATGGGGTGTGTGTTTGTGTGTGTGTGTGTGTGTGCGTGCATGTGTGATGTGTATGCATACATGTTTAAGGTTGAGTCCCTCAGATCCTCACATTTCAAAACTAGATGTACCGCAGAGCGGTACAAAATATGACCGCCGCCCAGTCCAGCACATTTTTTCCACAAAAAGAAATCACGCTGAAAGGCCTATATGATTCTAACTGTCTCACTAAATTGCATTATCCACACTCAATTCTCACTGGTATCTGCTAGACAACAAGTACCAAAACATGATTAGTTCATAGATTTCACATGTAAAATTCATTTTATACAACCCCACCTCCATCTTGCCTGTTTATAATTCTGAGAAATTCTTGATTGTTTGTGTTATGTTTATGTTGTGTGTGTGTGTGTGTGTGTGTGTGTGTGTGTGTGTGTGCGTGCGTGCGTGCGTGCGTGCGTGCGTGCGAGCGTTTGTGCCTGCGTATGTGCCTGTGCATGCAAGCGTACATATGTCTACTGTGTGAGTATGTGTCATACGTATGATTACTGTGAATGTATGTGTGTGTGTGTGTGTGTGTGTATCTGTTTGTGCACATGTGTGCACATGAAATGGGTTAACATGACCCCTGGAAGCAAACATATGGAAAAAAATGGTCATCCTAGGCCCTACAGTTCTCAAGATATTCACAGAGAACTGTGTCTGCCCTACCCTCCTTTCGGGGGGTCCAGTCCAGCGGGGGGGCTACAGATCAAAACAAAAGATGACGGTTCCATGCTATCCATGTGGGGGTACATGCCCACCAAGTTTCGTGTACCCCGGTCTTTCAGTGTCCCGGGAATCCTTGTTGGTGTACATCACTAAATGTACACATAAATTATTTTATTGTAAGGCCCCCCATGAACGAAAGTACTCAAAACTTGGCATGCATTCGGAGGGTGTCATAATGATCCTACACTTTTAATTTCGTGCAGTTTTGACCTTGTCAGCCAGAGATATTGTGATGAAAACACCAAATATTTTGCTTTTTAATTTTTAACTAGGTGGCGCTATACATGAAATAAGTGGTAATGGGATGGGTTGACATGCCCCCTTAAGACCAACATACATAAAAAAGATGGACCTCCTAGGCCCTACGGTTCTCGAGATATTCACAGAAAACTGTCTCCGGCCACCTACAGGCCAGTTGGTGTATAGTAACATAAATTAATTTATTGTGTGGCCCCCCATGAACGGAATTCCACAAAACTTGGCGTGCATACAGAGGGTGTCATAATGATCATACACTTCCAATTTCGTGCAGTTTTGACTATGTTAGGTCACAGATACCTTCAATTACAACACCTTATTTTTACTTTTTTGTGTTTAACTAGGTGGCGCTATACATGAAATGAGTGGTTATGGAATGGGTTGACATGGCCCCTTGAGATCAACATGCAAAAAAAAAAATGGTCCTCCTAAACCCCACGGTTTTCGAGATATTCACAGAAAACTGTGTCTGCCCTACCTTCCTTTCGGGGGGTCCAGTCAAGCGGGGGGGTTACAGATCAAAACGAAAAACGATGGTTCCATGCTATCCATGTGGGGTTACATGCCCACCAAGTTTCATGTACCCCGGTCTTTCAGTGTCCCGGGACTCATTGACGGAAATTTGGGCATGCGAAAAAAAAATCTGATTAAACCTATATGACCGCCGCTTCGCTGCGCGGCGGTCATAATAAATTGTGCTGCAGCAGAGGGCCCTTCGCCAAGGAGTATGGTCATTTTTTCATTATTGTCCCAGTCTTGAAAATGTGGGATAAACCTTAATCTTGAAAAAAAAATCTGGGATATCTCTTTGGAATTCTCTGTCTCTCTCTCTCTGTCTCTCTCAATTCAATTCAATTCAATTCAAGGTAGCTTTATTGGCGTGACAAATATTTCTTTGCATTGCCAAAGCAGGACATCAAACAATACAATAATACAATACAGAACATACGATAGATAAGACATGTATACATATAAACGTGTGTGTGTGTGTGTGTGTGTGTGTGTGTGTGTGTGTGTGTGTGTGTGTGTTGAAAATGGTAGGTATTTCATGTGTATAGTGTCTAATCACTGTCTCTCGCTCTATGGCATTCAGTGACATATTTAGCAGCAAGAGCTGCTGTCTGTCCTTGCTGTCCAAGTAAGATAGGCAGTACTTCCTGTTCTCCCAGGTTTCGGAACTCCTGGATTAGGTTGGCTGAGAGAATGTATTAGTATTTGTTAGATTTGTTAGAGGGGGATTACTTAGTCTCAGTACAAGCTGACTCAGATGACTCTTGTCGGGGTTCAGATCTTGAGTTTTTGCTGCGATGAAATGCAGTGTGTCTCTGGGACTTGTTTGGAGATGCATCCAGAATTTAAGTGCTCTCTTTTGTATGTTGATGGCCAATGGGAATCTGCCTAATTCTGCTCTACATGCATTGGTTGGTGTTTTCTTTTGGATTTTTAAAATTAATCGACAGAATTCTGCATGTAGGGATTCTACAGGATGCTTGTCCCATCTAGTGTAGCTGTGCACACTGAGTGGACCCCATTCGCAATAGCGCAATAGGCTGGATAACACAGTCGACTATTTTGCACCAAACTTTAATTGGTATGTTTATGTTCCAGAAGTTTCTTTTTATTGCATATAGCGCTCTGCGAGCCTTTTCTTTTAGAGCATTCACTGCCATGCTAAAGCTCCCCGATGCAGTTATGATCAAGCCGAGGTAAGTGTACTGCATCGTGTGATCTAGGGCGGTGCTGCCTAGATTGAAAGGGTATCTGTGTTCCTGACATCTGGGCTTCTTTTGGAATATCATAATGTTTGTCTTTTTTAGATTTACTGTCAGGGCCCAGTGCTGACAGTATTTCTCTAGCAGGTCCAGGTGCTGCTGTAGTCCCTGTGCAGTGGGAGATATCAGCACCAGGTCGTCTGCATAGAGGAGGAATTTAATTTATTTTTTCTTTTAGGGTAAGGCCAGGAGCTGTAGACCAACTGCACCTAACTCATTGATGTAAATATTGAACAGTGTTGGACTGAGGCTACAGCCCTGCCTCACCCCTCTTTTTTGAGTGAAGTATTCTGTAATTTTGTCACCAATTTTCACAGCATTTCTGTTTTCAGAGTACATTTCCTTAACTAAGTGGTAAACTTTACCCCCTACACCGCTTTGTAAAACTTTATAAAATAGTCCTTCATGCCAGATTGAATCAAATGCTTTTTTGAAATCAACAAATCTCTCTCTCTCTGCCTCTCTCTCTCTGTCTCTCTCTCTGTCTCTCTCTCTGTCTCTCTCTCTGTCTCTCTCTGCACTCGCATGCCATCTATCTGCGCAGGAGGCTCAGAGCAGGGCTGGTTCTGGTGCTAGAGTGGGCAGTGAGGTCCAGCCATACCAGGCACCACTGGTCGGGCTGCAGGGCAGCAGCAGAGGATACAGAGCTGGAGGTGCAGTGACGATCTGCCCATGCCCTCAAGGAAGAGAATGTCAGACACATGCTCATGCTCATACACACACACACACACACACACACAAACATGAAGAGACACACACGGACAAGCACGGAGACACACACACGCATATGAACACAGAGACACAGAGGCACATACCTGTACGCTCACACAAGTGCACTCACACACAGAGTTACACAAACACTCACATACACACACACACACACACACACACACACACACACACACACACACACACACACACGCATGCACGCACACACATGCACAGCAATCTTGCAATAAAACTGAGACTGGCAAAGACAAACCTACAGTGCAACACAAACTAAAGTTGAGCAAACACATATACACACATATATTAAAAGCAAGTTTGCAAAATAAATAGGAGTTTTCCTTTTGGGAATTTGTGTGTAGGCATGTGTTGCTTGGTGCCAGTCTTGCCAAATGCAACATCTGCTAGTGTGTATCTGTGTGTGCATGTGTGTGAGTCCACATGAATGTTCCATTCCAGTAGGCAAATACACACATATCCACAAGCACAAACAGGCAAACAAGCGTGTGCTAGAATGCTCACACCTCCAATATAAAATGTCTAGTGGGAGCAGAAACTAAGCCTTTTTGCCAATTCTGTTTGTATTTCACATCAATAATAACATTTTATTCAAGCATGATATTCTGCACAAGGCCAAGACATGTTCAAGTGACTGATGATGTGGAAATGTGACAGACATTTCAGGCCATTTGTCCATCACTCCTTCAGCAGTTCACTCCTCTCATCATCTCTCTCCATCACTCCTTCAGCAGTTCACTCCTCTCATCCTCTCTCTCTATCACTCCTTCAGCAGTACACTCCTCTCATCCTCTCTCTCAATCACTCCTTCAGCAGTTCACTCCTCTCATCATCTCTCTCCATCACTCCTTCAGCAGTACACTCCTCTCATCCTCTCTCTCTATCACT
>NC_055957.1:38034066-38039066 GCF_018492685.1 Alosa sapidissima
ACGCGAGGGTGATTCTCATGTACCATCAGGGCATGAACGGATGAACACACACACACACACACACACACACACACACACACACACACACAAAGTGGCCTGAACAGGAGGTGGTACATTAAGTTTAATAAGTGAAAGTGAAAGTAGCAGAGCTTCAGCGCGACTGTGTTTGTATGTGTGCATGTGTTAGGGTGTGTGTGTGTGTGTGTGTGTGTGTGTGTGTGTGTGTGTTGGCATGTGTGTGCGTTTAGGCTCAGCTGTGTTGTGTGTTCATCCGTTCCCTCCCTGATGGTACATGAGAATCACCCTTGTGTCACAAGCATAGTCACAGGAAAGACTGTCAGTAGATCAACAAGTGTTAGAAAGGTTTCTTTCTCTCTCTCTGAGAGAGACATAGCCAGAGACTATGCGTGTAAACAAAGTTGATCTGAAACATTAACCAATGACCGCGTATGCAGCGGGGAGTATGGAGGAGCCCTCTGGTCAGTGTATGTCCACTCCAGTCACTCGCAGAAGAGCAAATGTGAGTGAGCTCCACTCAGACCATGTGGCGGCTAATCTCCCGACAGCTACGCCGACCCCCCCAGGCAGGATCAGGGCATTAGCGCTCCCAGCGCCACACCACTCTAGGACACCGCACACACACACACACACACACACACACACACAACACACACACACGCAACGCAACACACACACACACACACACACACACACACGTGGGGGTGGAGAACAGGACGTGACGTTCCGTACATCTGCTCAAGACAGTCGCAGACATGAGGTCACTGCCGTCGTGAACAGCAATCTGCTCCAGCGGAATCCTCTTAATGATTTCCCATCCTCAATGCCGTCACAAAGGTCACCAGTTTAACCCCGACTTCCCCATGCAAATTCATTCAAGCATAACTGAACACACTCAACTGTGCGTTGCCTACGTGGCTATTGGCATGTGCTGAGTGGGCATGTAAACTTAAAAGTGACCGGTTGAGAGTGTGCTGTTAATCTCAGATGGGGCTGCTCAGTGGCCAGTTGGCCAGTCACTGGCTTGTTTAGTAGTGGACTGCAAAGCCCACAGAAGTACAGGATGACCTGACCAGATTCCTTACCCTGCCTACCATGCTCCTGCCCCCCCCCCCCCCTCTCGTCCCCTGCCCCTATGCAGTCTTATTACCTGCAGTGTTACCATATAATATTATTAATAATAATAATAATAATAATAATAGTTTATTTTTTTTCAATAAGTGTTTGCATGTCACCCAAGGTCACCCAAGGTCAGTTCATGAGTGCCCCCTACTCCACCTTCTCTCATCTCTACCCTTGTGCTGTGCCTGGCTGTGGAGGGCTCTGCACCAAGCATTTTACTGGAACACAATTACTCAGGCCAGCGAGCTAATGGCTATCGACGCAGCCGCGCCGTGTTGCAGGGGAACATTCATAAAAATTTCATGGCATAAACTCAATGAGAAGGTGTGGATGTGGCGAGAGAAAGGTAAGGGGAACGCAAGCCGGGAGACGCAAAACAACCGTAGATTCACACTACCCATGTTTGTGATGCACAGACAGTACAAAACAAAAACATTACTGCACTGCTGCTTAAAAATAGCAATGTATTAATATTTTCTTCATTACAACAAAAATCTACTGTACATCACACAGTTCACAGTTTTTCAAAGTTTGGAATGTGGAAGAATAGACACCACAACTTGATGATGGAACCTCCTGCTCAAGTGCTTTTTACTGACACCATTCATTTGTTCGGTTCTTTACTTTACATTTACTTTACATTTAGCAGACACTTCTTGACCAAAGTGACTTACATATGTCAGCTATATTACAAGGGATCACATTGTCCCCAGAGCAACTTGGGGTTAAGTGCCTTGCTCAAGGGCACAACGGTGAAAGCCGGGAATTGAACCGACGACTTTCAGGCTACTGCATGCTAGCCCAGCTCCTTAACCACTAAGGACCTGCACCCCAGCACTCCTCGCTCAAGGGAGGCCTTCTAGCGGCGAGGGCACACACACACACACACACACACACACACACACACACACACGATACCTCTGCCCGCGATCTCGCTGGCAGGCCTAGGCTTACACCCACATACGTCTTATGCATGCAGAGGGAGTGTGTGTAGCAGTGGGTCTGGGAGGTGCAGAGGGGGGGGGGTTGGGGGGCGTAGGAGAAGGCCAGGATGCCTGAGTCATTGAGTCAGTAGTGGCAGCAGACTGACTGATGTCAGTGAATCAGGCTGTGTGGGAAACCACAGCAAGGCCGCCGAATGGGGAAGAGGTGGCGCTGACGCATGAGGAAGGAAATGGATCAAGGCACAAGAGCACGCTCGCTGAAAAACACGAACCCTTAGGCATGGACACACACACACACACACACACACACACACACACACACACACATACAGACACACAGACAGACACACACACAGACACTAAAATGAAGATATCATCTCTTTGTCTCCCTCTTTCTCCATAGCACATTTTCAAGCTGAAAGATCCTCTGGCTCCAGCAGAACACATGGTGAGCACATGCACACACATGCACCTCCTGCACGCCCCCAGCCACCACATCCAGTACCATACGCTACACAAGAGAGTGAGAAAACACAGCCGCCTGTCCTCATGCCAGCGCAGCTCTGATGAGTGGAACTGAATTAGAAGAGATCGAGAAAAATATACTGAAGGACAGGCAGAGACACAGAGAATGCAACAACAGCACTGCAACTTGATGCAAGCCTGGAGTGTGTGGGCTACCATGGTTCACAGGAGGCCCTGGTGCATATACACACACCCACGGCTGTTTACCCAGGGGTCTGTGTGGCCGGGACGGACACACACACACACACACACGCACGCACACAGTCGGCTCCAGTGCGTAATTCCCGCTTAGCGGCTGGATTTGAAGGCCCACGCTGCAGGGCCGCAGAGACAGGTTTAGGCTCCTAAACCCAGCGGGATGAAGCCTGAGGATTCCTACTCTGAGCTGACGGCACTCAGGGATTACGCACAGAGAGAGAGAGAGAGAGAGAGAGAGAGAGATGGTGGGGTGGCCATTTGTTGAGTTGGACCCATATGTTTGTGTTGAACGGTGTAACTGACTTCAAGAGCACTGCTTCAAGTTGCAGGGGAACTCTGTTGAGCAATAGTCTGGTAACATGGTGACACACACACACACACACTCACACACACAGGTGTAAAGTGTACTAAGACACTTACACACATACACAACCACACACACAGAGTTGCATGCATAAACACACAACCACACACACACACACACACACACACACACAGGTGTAAAGTGTACTAAGACACTTGCATACATAACAACACACACACACACACACACAACCACATACACACAACCTCACACACACAGGTGTAAAGTGTACTAAGACACTTGCATACATAACAACACACACACACACACACACAACCACATACACACAACCTCACACACAGACAGACTCACACGCACAGAGTTGCATGCATAAACACACAACCACACACACACACACACACAGACAGACTCACACGCACTGAGTTGCATGCATAAACATACAACCACACACACACACACACACACAACCACACACAACCACACACAGACTCACACGCACAGAGTTGCATGCCCTGTTGAGTAACTTTAAGCTTGCACACATACACAAACAGAAACGCATTGTTGAGCAATCAAATACAGGGCAAGGTACCATGGGAAGCTAAGTCAGACGGCTCAGCTATAAGAGTAGCAGAACCCAATGGAAAGATTGTGCCTCCCTACTTCCATCTCTCTCTCCTTCCATCTCTCTCTCCTTCCATCTCTCATCTCCCTCTTTTACTTCCTCCCACTCCGGCACTTTGAAGTAGCTGGTCTGGGCCATTCGTATGGAGCCATTCATATGGCTTGTGTTTAGTGCCCACATATCCCCAGCCTGGCTGTGCGAGCAGCCTTATGTCTGATGTGCACCATCTGCTTCCAGACCAGCACACTGCGCTCAAGTGTGTGTGTGTGTGTGTGTGTGTATGTGTGTGTGACTGTAACAATAACCATGTACGCTGGTATATGGGTATGCGTGTGTGTGCCACCAAACACACAAATAAAACTTGTCTGCACAAATGTTGACACAGCACACCTCCCATAGCACAGAGGAGGGCATGCCAGTTAAGGTCTGTTTCCACAGTGTCTTCACTGACATTCCTATGACTTCCTCAAAAGTCTAGTGCTTCACCAGTTTAGGTCAAATAATGTGTGTGTGTGTGTGTGTGTGTCCATAATATGGCATCACAACAGACAAGATGTTCAGTCAAGAGAAAGAAAAACTCTTAACGTTGGTGACTGTGACATGAAGCACTGCAGGTCTGCTCAGATGTACACAGATCACCTTTACTGTACACCAATACCTCCATATGTGTGGATAAGCTGGTGTGTGTGCTGGTGTGTGTGGAACAGCCTGCCTCTCATCTATTTTTCACTGCTTCTTTCGTTTGGTTTTCATTGAAGCCGTCTGAGAAAGAGTGACTCTTCCCAGCTCCCTGTCCATCAATAATGCATTCATATGTCTTTAAGCCATCCCACGTCACGACTACTTCATAGAACTGATCTGGGACCTGCCTGCTTTACTTCGACCCTGTACAGCCCACAGCGTTGTCACAGCAACATACTTGGATGCAGAGCAGAGTGGAGAAAGAGGTGAAACTTTAGTGCTTTTTTGCCAACAGGGCTTTTGCCGTTTTCGACTGAACACGGCAATGTAAAACGGCATAAAACCAGACAGATAGGTTCCTATTGCCAACTATCCAACTTTGAGCCAGTCATTCACATTTAAACACCATAGGTCGTATGTTCAAACTAAAATGTCACAACTGAGTTAAAGTGGCTCGCTCAGCTTGGTAAATCAACCCTCTGTCCAATCTGGTAGAAGCAACCTAAATAATTATAAACAAATGCATACGTATCATATTTTGCACCATTCATCTCAGCTGAGGCAT
>NC_055957.1:38041566-38091566 GCF_018492685.1 Alosa sapidissima
GGAGGGAAGGACTAACAGGCTCAGCTCAAGTGGCTAGTGATCAGAGTGAGTGCCGGCTAACTAAACCCAGCCACAACAGCCATGTCAGACAACAGAGCAGTCCTACTAAGCAACCCTGTCATACTATCCCTTTAGTCTGCTGAGTCTGACACACACACACAGACACAGAGAGAGAGAGAGAGAGAGAGAGACTGCTAGGCTGACTTGAGAGGGGAAAAAGTAACCTGACTCTCGCCAGATGAATTTCGTTCCGCCTAGCTCCGCCTAGCTCCACTCACATCCATCTGGGATCGCTTCCGTTGGGAGTGATTTCAGCACCAGATTTTATGGTAGAGCCAATTAGGATGCAGGGCGGGAAATTCATAGATGTGACATAGCGGAGAAGCGACTGCGAGACTGTTTTGATTCAGACAACAATGGCGGCTCGCATTGAGGAAGCAAGCGTCAACATTGATGCTGCTATTTCATCCGTGTTGTCCAATTTACCCAATATTTTTTCGTTACAAGAACATTAGAGAACGGCTCTGAAGGCTTTTGTTGGTGATGACGGACAAGTGGCTTATCCAATCATATGCAAGAATTTTTGATAAGGCCCAGCCTTCTGAAACACCTCTCCAATGGAGCGATCCCAGATGGATGAGTGGAGCTAGGCGGAACGAAATTCATCTGGCGAGAGTCAGGTTAGGGAAAAAGCACACATGGCTTAAACTCACTATGGACACCTACTAAGCACAGTGGAAAGCCTACCAGCTAATGAAACTGAGGTGGATACTGCCAGCCCAACACCCCTAGCTGAAAACCAACACACAGCAGTGCACAGAATATTGTGTTGGTGCACACTGTGGTACTTCAGTTGGTCACTGGAAAAACCCTCCCCCACCACAGAGTTTATCTGTGCTTGTCTGAAGGCAATATGAGGCAACAAAAAAGTTCAGACATTAAGTTCAGCTCTGCTTCATGGTATTACAGTCACTTCTGATAAGGGTTGAATTTCAGGGGTTAAAATGAGGAAGAATCGAAAAACAAAAAAATGTTTGTGCACATCTCTTTGTTTTTGGAATTTCCAGCAGAAATATTGTACCTTAAAAACTGCCAGATTTATGAGGCATTCCATCTGAATTTCTCTGCATTCCCAGTCAAGCCAGAGATTTCCTGACACACACTCAAAGCTCTGAGAACACATAGAGGCTGTGAGTATGCGAGCATATGTGTATATGTGTGTGTGTGTGTGTGTGTGTGTGTGTGTATGCACACATGGGTGGGTGGAAGGGAATGTGGTCTTGTCGACTCTCTAAATTAAAAACATCCACAGGCGGGCGTACGGGACCTCTCTGAAAACAGAGAGAAGCTGAGAAAAGAAGAAAGAGACTGAACAGAATGAGAGGGAAAGACAAAAGACAAAGAGGAAGACAAACACTGCAAACTGCAATGACTAACACCCCCCACCCCCCATCAAAAGAGGCACTAAAGATCTCTGCACCTCTGTAGCTAAGCCCTTTACCAGTGAGTTTGTCCAACATTCCTCTCAAGTCTGTCTCTGCCTCTGAGAAAGAGGTGGGTGAGCACAAGCATGCAGAACTCTCTGCTCCGCGAGTGAGGAAGTGTGTGTGTGTGGGGGGGGGGGGGGGTTCTGGAGAGGGAGAAACTCCACAGCTCTTGACTATTTGCCTGGGTTGGGTAGGTGCCCTGTAGGGTGCAGTGTGTCCCAGTGTGGACTGTCCTCTCCCTAAGGCAGAGGGGGTCAGGCTGGTCTCTGAGAGAATTTAAGTGTTGTCTCAGTGTGATTATGAGAGAGTGACAAAGGCAAAACCGGGGAGTGTGTGTGTGTGCGCGTGTGTGTTTTTGTGTAACAGAGACAGAGAATATGAGAGAGTGAGAGCACTTCAGCAAGAATGTGTGTGTGCATTCATGTGTGTGCATATGTTTGCCAGAGACAAGGTGTGTGTGTGTGTGTGTGTGTGTGTGTGTGTGTGTGTGTGTGTGTGTGTGTGTGTGTGTGTGTGTGTGTGAGTGTGTGAGTGTGTGAGTGTGTGAGTGTGTGAGAGTGAGAGAGAGAGAGAGAGAGAGAGAGAGAGAGAGAATAATAAAAAGACACAAGATTGAGAGACTGCATATGTGTGATTGTATTTGCTGGCACTCTCAGATGCAGTTCTTTGCAGTATTCTATTGTTGTGACCATCTCTTCTGTCACTATAGCCAAAGAAAAAGCAAGTCAACTCCCCCACAGTTCCCCATAAATAAGTTACACTGCAAAGGGACATCCACAAACAGGCACAGAGTGGAAAGGGCAGGGGAAAAGTAGGCCAAACTCCAATAGGCTAACAGGCATCTTACCCCCCCCCCCATTCTCTTTAATTAGAGAGCATATAGACCTTTGCAGAAAAAAACACAGAATCGGAGTTGAGTTGGTCTCAAACAAAAGCCTTCAGTCAGGATTCCAGGAGCATACGCCATTCAGTGGCCAGGAATAGACAGTAATCAACAATAAATTCAATAAAATATGTAGAAGAAGCTTCACTTTGTGCCTAATAGCTTCCCCTTTCTCAGCCGATATTAGATGTTAAGTCCGAGCCTTCAGAAACTGCATTACTGCCTTCTCAACAATGGGTTAATAGGAGAGAAATTACATCTTGAAAAGGTGTTTTTTTTGTTAACAAATGTTCCTAAATGTGACTAGTTCTGAGATCGACAGTCATTTTTACAGTTCATGGCCATGTGAAGGATGAACATATCGTTCCCATAGCCATCCAAGATAAATGCACTTTACTGGTCTGTGCTCCAAACACAACACACTATAGGTAAAGCATACCCGACGCATAACTAACTCTACTGCTAGGTCACCAGTTAGCAGGTTAGCAACTGTAACCTAGTGCCAACTGGCCTGCTGGTGCGGTTTCCTAGGTTTCTTCATGCCTCTCTGGGTCGAGGCCAAAACTCCTTGCTGCTGATTTAAAGGGTAATGTGTGTAAACTGCTGCCTGTCCTCTGCTGGTTCTCAGACACTCACGGTGACAAGACAACTACCCTCCATAAGAGCTCCATAACTAGGCTACTCCTATAAGCATTTGGTCACACACAGGTGTGTGTGTGTGTGTGTGTGTGTAGTAGTCCAAAGTGGAAACACACAGCAAACAAACAAAGAGACACATTAGGAATGAAACCAAAGGGTGATCAAACCCAAACCAAAACAAAAGAGCACAGGGAAGTGCTCTTGAGCCGCACTCCACTCTCTCTGTGTCTCTGACGTCACCCCGGCTGCACACGCCGATGCCAACTCCACGGTTAAATTTAGCAACTTGGGCACGTCTCCCAGACGACATGGAACAATGTGATACCACAAGCGCTGTTGCACCGCTGCTAAACTAATGCTGAAAAATGATGTGCATTTGTGTGTGTGTGTGTGCATGAGTGCGTGTGTGTGTGTGTGTATGCATGTGTCTGGTCTGGGACTGATGTTTAAAGAATTTCAACTCTTCCCAGCAGGAGATTGGGGCCCGACCAGCACAGGGCTTACAGATAAAGAGAGCCCAGAGTTTCCATGTCCCTCATAAGGAGGCAGATGAACCTGAAAACATTAAGTCTACAGACTTAAGCCCCATCAGACGATTAATCGCACACTAAAAAGTGTGAAAGTATCAAGAAAATATGGGATAGACTGACATTCAGAAACTGTAGCCTATAGTGCACAGCCCAATAGAGTGTTTTTTAAATACATGTTGGACATTCAAAACTGCAATAGGCCATAAAACCTGCCAAACAACAATCAGTTTTACCCTCCATCACCCCACCCCATGTTTGAGTGGCATGCTCAGGGTATGATCGATCAGCTGCACAGAGCTTGACTGGTAACAGGCAATCTTGCTGCTGCTTAACTTAGTGGGGAAATAGCCCGTCTGTTCTCATAAGTTTTTCAACGCCACTTTGGAATCTCCAATGCGGTCGAGCGTATGTTATATAGCTAATAAGAAAATAGAGTATGCGTTCTGCAGCTTTAACTGGCACTGACCAAAACCATATACCGTCCGTGTGACATTCCTGACCGGGATGGTTGCCAAAGACACTTGGACAGAACTTTATCTGAACAGCCTCAGGGAGCGTGCGTGCTTGTGTGTGTTTGAGAGACATCAAGAACAAAGCGCGATAAAATTATTATCTCAATCTGAGTCGGTACAATCTGGCGAACATAGACACATATTTCATGTGTGATTCATTCTCCACTAATACACCCTTAGCCTTAACATATAAATGTGTACTAAATCGCCTGTGATGTAGATCCGACGAGTGAATCCGTGCGAAAGGCCATTTCCTGAAGAACGCGGTTTGCTAGGTTTGAGAATCAAAAACGACTTCATACAGCCACCTAGCTGCGGCACTGCTTTCCCTTCCGTTCTCGGAGGAAGGAACGCGTAATAAGGGTGCTACTGTTTCTTTAAACCGTAATCCCTCAATTTGGAGCATTTGTTGCCTACCAGTTAATGGGCGGCTCAGTGTAATGTCCACAGTACCCAGTGGGAGGTCCTGTTCTATTGCGTCGCCACCGACTCGCTAACAGCCTTTCAGCAAGCCCCTGCCTCTGTCGCCCGCAAAAATTAGAGCAACTCTACGAGATCCACTTGGCATTTCAAAGAGGAATTGGCCACCGCGACACAAAAGACCACCTCTCCTCAAGGCGCCCTGTCGCCAGTCCACGACAAAAGTCGAATCAAGAAAAGCCTTGTAGCTAACTAATCGATCGACCTGAAACCTCTGACTCTGCATCCAGTGGACCAATGTGAGACCCAAATAGGCTACAGGCTAGTCATAAACAAACAATGACTACAATAGCATTATAATTCTGAAGGTGTGGAGCAAAGTTTTTTTTTCCACATTACAAAAAGATGGTGGTGGTAAACAGGCGATTCACTATCGTGTTGATCATTTGGATCGCATGCGTGAGGATTGCGGGCAAGCCCGGTAGGCTACTTAGGACCTCTTGAAACGGACAGCCGATTATTCTTGCAGATGATTTCTCCACCTACAACCCCTCCCTGTCTCTCCCTCCCTCCTGTTCCTTTAAAAGTTATGACAGTACACACGACGCAGGCAAGCTGCTTCGCCTGGGCGCAAGCCGCCAATGTGTGCCTTCATCCAAAACATCTTGGAGTGACTTTGATTTAAAAAAAAAATATTTGTCACACAAAAATGACAATTAGGTTGGTAAAGTGTCAACGTATGCTAAAGTAGGCCTAATCTTTGTATACATCTTATTGTGCCTCATATGCCACCTTATGAGTGGTTTCAGTGACCTTTACACATTATACTTTACACGTGAAATATTTGCAATTAGCCAAAAAATCAACAAGTTTGAAGACAACATTGGTAGGCTAGTAGTAGGCTAAGTGGGGATCAACAGTAGGCTATAGCATCACTCCATAAACTCCAAACAGCAAGTAGCCTGGACAAGCATAACAAACTGTTCCAGTATCTCCTCCGCCACTGAACTGGCGCGCGTAAAGGGAGCAACTCTGACAGGAGACATTTAATTGTGTTGACAAAATCTAAATTCATTGTAATTAGCCTATGTGCAGTCTAAAAGGTTGTTCAGACAGGCTAAACTTTCAAATAATGTTGCTGTCAACAAGCAACGAGTTGGGTTACCGTCTTAAAACAATGCGAAGTTGGTTGTCATTTCCGAAACTGAAAACCACAATACAAAGTCGAAAGTTTGTAACTGAGTGTAGACTGAGCACTGAGCAGTCAGTCAAACAAGGGCACAGAGTAGCCTAGCTTACTCAGGAGAAACACTTTCACTCACAGGTGAACTAGCCTATGTTTTGATGTCTTCCCCATCACGACCCACAGGATGGGTTAAGTGACTGCTTACCGCTATCAGTGTGTTGTTTCTCTGTTCCGTAGTTACTGCAGAATCGGGGTCTTGCTGCTTGCTCTGCTGCTTGTTGTTAGCGGACTTCTTCGCCCTCTGTTCTAGGCTGCGCTGGTACAGAGTGACCGTCTCACGGCGTTCGATCTCCAGCTGCTCGGCGTGCGCTTGCTGATACCGGTTCTCGCAGTTCACATGGTGGCGCCGACAGCCCTCGATCCGCTGCCTGAGTCGCTCCACCACGGTGCTGTGTTTCGGAATGCCCAGGCTGTTCGTGGAGGTGTTGTTGTTCGCACTCAGCCCGCTGCCGATGGCATTGTTGTTGATGCAAATACTACTGCCATTCGCGGCAGCGGGGGTTGCAAAATCCCCCATCATCTGTGCTGTGAAACAGTATTTTGGAAGAACTTTGTCAAGCCCAAGACTCCCGTCCTTCTAACCACTCTCTGTCCTGCTCCAAGTCTTTCCAGGAATGAATTTCTGAAGAAGGGTACTTTCAAATGACTGTAAACAAGCGGTGCTGGTTGCTTCCCTCCTCCGGGAGAAGCACTGTCGCAACCATTCAATGTTTCAGTCTCACCGTAGCCGATGTGCGAGAAAGGAGACAACAATGTCGGAGCGTGCAAGACCGAGCCAGCAAAGCTGCCGGGTCTCCCCGGCTCTCTTCCCCTGCCTGAACGGCTACACTACTCTAAAACAACCCCATACAACATCCGGATGTTACGGGCGACCATCACACCGAACAGCAAGCTTGCCGTTTTATTGTGTTGTCCTCTAAGAAAAAGTTTTGCAGTCTGCAGCGAACAGGCTCCAGAGTTGTTGCGTGAACTTGCATTTCATTAGCTTGGTCGACAAAATCCAACCTCCCGTAAAGACTGTACGCTGTGCGTTCAGATTTCCTGCCCGTTGGAGAGCCGCGCAAAAGGAAATCCTAGGGACACCGATCTGCTAGTCGCTCGCAGCTGCTGCCACTACCACCATCACAATAATCAAGTACTCTCCTCCTCCATGCTAGCGGAGTGATATCAGGACAAGAGCTGAGACCAGTCACGGAGCTCTGAGCAGCCCGACAGCGCCACCAAAAATACGGCATGGAGTTCCAAAGTTGAATCAGGGTCTGTAGACTAAACAGTGTAGATGACAGGTAACGACCCCCTATTGGAAGTAGTAAATAATAACAATAGTTTGGCCGAGATAACAATAAGACATTTTTAATAAAATATAAATCGCGTGGTTATTAATATCATGTTCCATACACAAGATATGAAAGCATGGAAGCTGTGGCCAAATGTTCATGTTTGAAGCATTACAAAATATGCTTACACAATCAAATTTAAATAGATGGATACACTTTAATTGAACACAAGCATCACAACTATGATGTTGTTATATTTTTTTAAAAATCCACCTCCTTATCCCCTTGCTTGATTAAGAGTTTTGATGAAAGCAGAAGACATTTAAATCTGGGCAACACGTTATCTGTTTTTGAAGCCCACATAAATTCATACAAAGCCCAGTCATAGCATTTTGGACTACCTGAAAGCAGAATAGGCCTACTGGAAGGGAAAGGGGCTATGCTCTTGTAAGAAATATGTCTACCACAAATAACTCTCATACAAAATGCTGTACTAATATACTGATATACATTTGATATACATTTGTTTCTTTGGCAAATGTAGTTTTCAGAATATGTAGCCTATTTACTGGACTTCTGTACAGTTGCTAGTAGTAAAGTGATAGCACATTGTCACATAAAAAGCATCAATTTAACAACACAATGTTTAAATATAATCTAGAATCATGACAGTCCACTTGGGATCCATTTGAATTGTGGTCCATTAATGGTCCATTACCATTTCATAGCATTCTTTAACTGAAGTCATATTTTAAATTCACATTACTAAAATTGACCAGAACTGCACTGACACTCAAGTAAGTAAGCAGTCAGTGAGGTGGTTTTCCTCCACAGAGAAGTGTTGTCTGTCTGGGTGATATTTCTGTCGATTTCATCACATGCATTTGTTGTCCTGTAAGAATGATAGAAAATGATCTGTGCTGCTGAGATGATAGTGGTGCGGTGTGTTTGTCCCTGGAGACACTGGGCCGTGGGGCATCCACGCCAACTTCAGCCAGACCGCTACTTACGTCGCCATGAGCACAACTTAGTGGCCATATCACACTCCATCAGAGGCTTTATTCAACTCTGTTAATGCTCTCTCTCTCTCTCTCTCTCTCTCTCTCTAACTACCTCTCTCTCTAACTACTTCTCTCTCTACCTCACTTTCTCTCTCACTCTTCACCTCTCACCCCCCCCCCCCATTGTTCTGTTCCTTGGCTATATGAAAGTCCATGGCCTCACTTGTTGTGGTGTGGGAGGCCTTGGAGTCCACACCCTGCTCCACTGTGGTAGAACACTCAAACATTCTGTGTTGTCATGTAGAGAAATATACGGCCTCTTCAGAGTCTTACAGAGAAGTCACTTGTACACAATTCCCTGAATCTGTACACACATGTACTATATGTTTACACATGTATATAAACTACTAATAACTAACTACTAACTACTAATAATATACAATATATGCAGTTATAAATGGTGTAACTACTGTGTACGTTGTAGGTAAGAAGGAAGTGTGAAAAGATTCAGTCCAGAACACTAAATTTGAATGTAAAGTATACTGGACTCTCAGTGTGCATAATTACCATCCTCCTTTTTAAGAGAGCAATGTTCTGTCACTTTTTCAGAGTGTATAGTGAATGTGTGAATAAGTGTGCGGAAGAGTGTGTACGGAGTGAGGACAGTGTCTCTCTGTAATTGGTGCTGCTGCCCAGTCCAGTCAGCTTAGAGCTGCTGGAATGACTGGAATGTTGTCCACACACACACACACACACACTTACCACCCCCACACACTCCAACAACTCAAACAACACACACACACACACACGCATGGACACACACACATACGCACACCGCACACTACAGCTCTTCTTCCCACCTCACACCCTCCCTGCGTTGTTCTTGTTCTCTCTGCCTCTGTCTCCTCCTCTCTTGCCATTGCTCTCTCACACACTCTTTCCCCATCACCCCCACCCTCTGCCACCATTACAACTTAACAAGACTTCACTCTCACAGTCTATGTTTCCAGTTGGGAACTTTTGCTTTTGCGTGTGTGTGTCTGTGTGTGTGCGTGTTTGTGTGTGTGTGTGTGTGTGTGTGTGTGTGTGCGTGTGTGCGTGTGCTTGTGTGTGTGTGTGTGTGTGTGCGTGTGCTTGTGTGTGCGTGTGCTTGTGTGTCTGTGTGCGTGATTGCTCATGTTTGTGCCTGTATGTCTGTGTGAGTTCATGTGTTAGTTGTGTTGTGTGACTGTGTGTGTGTGTGTGTGTGTGTGAGTGAGAGAGAGAGTGTGTGTGTCAATGCACTTGCATGCATGCCAGTATTTTGGAGTGTCTGCCTGAAAGCAGATGATGATGGCATGTTCTCCGATGCCATCATCTCCCATTCTCTCTCCACTGCTTACTACATAATTTGAAGTTGAAAAATAATAGATTTAAGATCACATTATTCAGTCCGGCCCCGAGACATTCAAGGCACACCGGGAATGTTCCCGAACCTCCCAATTAGCCACTCTGGCACTGTTAAAAACTGAACTCACATGACTCAACATCAAAAGCCCAGTGTGTTTGCATCTGTGTATGTATCATTCTATCACAGTTCACATGTGCATATTGTATGACAAAGCTGAAAACATTGCTGCGTTCGCAATATTCTCTAAGAATCACATTATTCCATTCACAATCACAAGAGCTGATTATACTGAATAAAGTTGGTACTTCAACCTACAAATAGCACACTTCTACAACAACTTATCTTGCAAATAAACCTATTGTGTGACTGTTTATTCCTCCTAATACACCACACTTGATTTTTTGCCCTCACCACTTGTCCCATAACTGAACCAGGCAGCCTACAGCAAACAATTGTGCAAATAGCTATACAAAATGCCAGTGCAACAGTTTTACAAGGCATGGTCCTGCCGGTTTAACCACTACTGGAAAGAGAGAGCGTGAGAGAGAGAGGGGGAGAGAGAGTTTTGAGGATTCCCAAAGAGAGGGTAAAGAAGTCAGACTCATTTGGATTCTGAGTGAGTTAGACTAAGTCAATTCTAAAAATGAATGTGAAGTGAAATGAAAAAGTTCAAACAAATGTTGAATCCTGTGTCCAGTTCAAATGTCGGAGATACTCTAATGATTCATTACTAATATGTCTGTAAAGTAATGAGAGTTATCTTAACACTGGCAGGTGTGCCTGCAACATTATCTACAGCCCAGTGTGTGTGTGTGTGTGTGTGTGTTCATGCCTCTCTCTGTGTGTGTGTGTGTGTGTGCATGCGTGTATGTGTCTGTGTCTTTGTGTGTGTGTGTGTATGTGTGCGCAAGAGAGAGTGACTGAGAGAGAGAAGGAAGGGCAGGGTAATATAGCACTTATATGTTTTATTAATGCTTTGACAAACACAGAGAAAAAGAAAGAAATGAAGGATAACATTTCTGTGTTTTTGTGTTCTTAGGGTTTTTCAATGACATTTTAACTCTCTTGGATTGTATATTGTTTGCAAAAACCTGATTATCAATTACACACTATCATGCTATTTACTCTTTGCAGCATCAAATCCAACCCCTATGGTCCCCTTCTGCCACATTGTTGCACACTGATAGTCTGTTGTAGGTCTGACTAGTCTAACAAGGACATCATTTTGAGGACCTCCAAGTACGATTCTCGCAGTTCAACTGACATTTTTTAATTTCCTGTAACTGTTATGAACTTGAGACTATAAATGAGGAAGTGAATATCTAGTAATATAATGTAAACATAATGAGTGTTATTGGTATGTCTGTAAGTGCTTCAACTAGACATGGAAAAGACTGAAAAACTGGCAATAAACACAACTGTTCGGATTTTTTATATGTTTGCGGATATCTATTCTACATTTTTCCCCGTCTTACAATCATTCCATGACGATATACATGAGAGGCCAAAGCTGTGACCTGTTCATCAACTGTTCATGGGTTAATAGGATACATGACCAAATATTTAGGATCTCAACCAAGGCAACCAAGAAAACACCCTCAGACTCAGAAAACAGAAGTTTGCTCTAGATAACTTCTTCATTGTTATGAAGTGGGTTTAGTGTGTGTGTGTGTGTGTGTGTGTCTGTTTTATTTCTCTGAGTTGAAAAGCACAAGACTTTTCATTTTGATGCCTCACATGATGCCTTTAGTGGCACTGCTGGACAGAGCGAGACACTTGTGTTAGAGAAACTATGATCAGTTTCATTGCAAGAAGGAAAAACGAGTCATTGGGAGGTGAAATGTCATATTTAGTCAACTTGTGGAAATAAGACACATTTTGAATTAGACAAATTAATGCACTGTCAACACCAGTATGAAAACGTTTTATAATAGGTGATACATGCCATGAATGTCCAAAGAAAGAGCAGAATGCTGAGGACAGGGGACCAGTGGAGAAGTGATGACAGATTATTAAACAGGTACAGAATTCACAGTACAGAATTCTCAGTTGTGCTACTCAATCATACTCACATGAGCACTGACAGAGAGAGAGAGAGAGAGCGAGAGAGAGACAGAGACATACACATACAGAGAGAAAATATTTTGGCATATTGCATATGCATTCGTCACCATTTCATGGGCACTTTATAGTACTCAATATCAGGAATGGAGAAATGGAAACATCAACAATGGAGTGCTCATATGTTAGTTTGTGTATTCTTTACAGCCATTGTAAAAAAGACTTGTCTTTCTCTCTCTCAGACACACTCTCTCTCCGACACACACACACACACACACACACACACACACACACACACACACACACAAACACACACACACACACACACACACACACACACACACACACACACACACACACACACACACACATAAACACACACAAACACAAACACACACAAACATACACACACACACACACACACACACACACACACACACACATAAACACACACAAACACAAACACACACAAACATACACACACACACACACACACACACACACACACGTCCAAACCAAACACAGCAGCATCCATTTGAGCTGTGTTCAGTGTGTCAGTGGCTTGGCTCTGGCCTCTGGTCTGTCTTTAGTGGAAGATAAGTGGCATGGAGTTCATGCAAGCATGCCTTTTGTGGCCTTGGCCCTGGCTCGAGGTCCCTTCGTCCCACTCGCCGTTGGTCTGGGACCTGTTCTGCTGCCCTTGGCTATCGCCAAGCGGGTGAGAGCTGTGGCTAACTGCAGCTCAGCGGGGCCAATAAGGCACAGCGTGTGTCTGTCCTGCTGGCCTGCTGGCCTGCCTGCGCCTGGGTGCAGAGTGTGGCGGTCACCCACAGGCCTGCTCTGTTTGCTTTCTCCAGCCTCCCACTCGCATGGCTTCCTGGAAAGACCAGAGACAATGACCACGTAAAAGGCAATCTGTGTCAGCAATCTGTGACCCGCAGCCATGTCTCTCTGGTCGCCTTTGAGGATTATGCTTTCCCTTTGGCATGGCTCCAAGCACCCACCTAGCTGATGCACCTCTCCCATACATGTACAGTCAGTGCAATAACCAGTTGGTTATTGCTTAGCATAGCATAGCAAAGCTCTAGCACAGTAAGGAGAAGGGTATGTCTTCTCATATCTAGACGGCAAATACGTTTGTTGGGTTGTCCTTTTTATTTCTTTCTAATTCTTTAGGCTTCTTTATGAAGTGAAAGTCTATGTTGTGTTTGCAGAAGGCTCAACTATATGGTGCACTATCCCAGTCCTCCACAGGGGTGTAAAGGCAGTTTGTCTGATTAGCAAAGCTAGCTGAGTTTCTATTTTCATGTTGCTGCTGTGGCAGTAATTAAATAGCATATGATGCTCTTCTATGCTCTTCTATCCTCTCGAAAATGAGATGCCACATCTCAAGAGGCATTCCTCTTTAAAAAATGATTGGCCGGCATCCAGTATCTACAGTGTGTAGGGGAGAGAACAGTGGGAGATCGGTGGAGATGCATTAACCACACGTCTCGGGAGGAGTTTGGGGAAGTGTCGTCCTGCAGTGTGTCTGTATCATAGGCTTCAAGCATGGGAGAAAGAGAGGGGTTGCTGGCACCAAGGAAAACACCTTGAAATACACATGCAATTACAGAGAGAGAGAGAAAGTCACACGATGGGAAACACCCTAAAACTCTCATTGAACCCAATATTAGCACAAAGGGGGAGCACAGTTGGGAAAATATGTCAAGCACCAACGGTTGTGAAAGATAAAAAGAATTCACTCAGCCAGCTGATCTTGATGGTCATATAACCAGCCTGTAATGTGTCACTGCCTCTGAAAACGTTGCAAGGAGGGAGGACCTACAACCAAATTGTTAGACTATTTGACTGAAATGCAAAACTATCTGAGAAGTTGCTATTTATGGGATTTGGCAGACGCCTTTGTCCAAGGCGACATACAAATACAAAACAATATTATATTTAAATTTAACAGGGAACAGATTAAAATGTTGGTCAGACTGTAATAAGGAGAATAGCAATAATAAACAACAATATGAAATCAATCAATACCCTAATGAAATAAACAATGAAAATGAGGGAAAAAAGCAATAATAAACAATAATGTCCATTCAATCAACATAAAAACAATGACATGGTAAGACTAAGGAAAATATCAATAGTAAACAACAATGTCAAATTAATCAACAGCCTAATGGAAATAAAACAATATTATACAAACCATAACGCATAAGAAGCGCTCAATGAACTAAGTGCATGTTCAACATGCATATTTGTATATTTGGCACTAAAAGTCTGATATACAAAGACTACCCACCCACAGATACAGAGGATAACTAGAGAAACAGCTGCAACACTTGTCAGCAATGTAACTAGGCTATAGAGAGAGAGTCAACAGAAGAGGGTCTTCAAGGCTGCATTTCTGAACCAGCAGGTTCAGTGGCATTTTGAGAAGCGTTTGAAAATTCTTCATTCAGCACAATACAATATAGCAAATGGCACAGAATGGAAGCCGAGGAGAGGCACATGTACAGGGACCCTTGAAACACAATTAAAGAAACAAGGAGAGAGAGAAAGCATGATATATAGCAAGAAAAGGAAAAAGAGGACAGAGAGATAGATCAGCTGAACAAGTTGTTGAGAGCATGTTTTTGTTCAGGGTTTAGCCCCACTGATCATGCTAACTAAGCCCACTCTACTACCAGTCCCCATTGATGGGGTCAATGTGGAGGTGGTAAGCACCTACAAGTATCTGGGTCTCCACCTGGACAATAAACTGGACTGGTCAGCCAACACTGACGCACTCTACAAGAAAGGGCAGAGCAGGCTGTACTTCCTGAGGAGGCTGCGGTCCTTCAATGTGTGCAGCAAGCTCCTCAGGATGTTCTACCAGTATGTTGTTGCCAGCGTCCTCTTCTATGCAGTGGTATGCTGGGGAGGAAGCACAAAGAAGAAGGATGCGGGGCGACTTGACAGGCTGGTAAGGAAAGCTGGCTCTGTAGTGGGAGCTGAACTGGAGTGCATCACTTCAATATCTGACAAAAGGACCCTGAACAAACTGATCAACATCTTGGACAATGAGTGTCACCCACTCCACAGCACTATTGTTAAGCAGAAGAGCCTGATCAGCTGGAGACTTCGCTCACTGCCTTGCACAACAGACAGACTGAGGAAGTCATTTGTCCACAGGGCCATTGAACTGTTCAATGCTTCACTTAAGGGAAGAGGAGAGATAGCACATTAGCACATATGCATAACCCCTCCCTCCATGCCACAACCGAACTGTGGCCACACTTATACCTTTTCTTAAAATAGTAGAGAATCACAGGCTCAGTCCCTGCCTCAGTCATTGCAAGCGCCTCTTGATTGATTAATCACCACTATGTGGATACTGTTAGAATTTATTTAGATTAAGTGTTAGTTAGTATAATTTGTATTTTAGTATATTTAGTATATTCTTTTAGCTTGACGAGCCAAACCCACATTAAAATGTAGGGTCTGGGCACTCACCGTTCGCAGTGCTCAGTCCGAGGGGCGGGATAATTGGTTGTCTTTCAAATTCCCTCTGCACGCAATAGGACAGTGCTGAGTCCCATGCTTTTTCCCACCAGCGGAGCTAGTTGGCTAGTTCAAACTTTTGCCAAGCTTAACTCGTGTCACACTGTTAGCCAACAGCAACATCCATTTTCCTTGTTTTCAAGTAGCAGGGAATTCAAGCCAAACCGTTGCAACTCTGCCATCAATCATTATGTTAAGCCCAGCTAACGACTCTATACACGATTTGATTGGCCAAGTTTAATTTTTCGATCTCACAAGCCAACGGAGAGTTAGACTAGCCCTGGAAGCAAATGTAATTTGCTGCCGCTGCGTCTAGATTTCTAGGCTAATATTCTTTATCTTCTACTGTCCTTATTGCTTAGTTGTGTTTTTATATTATATACTTTTAATTACTTTTTTCTGCTGTTAGTGAATGTGTGTGTTGTCTGTATGCTACTGAGACCTTGAATTTCCCCTGGGGATCAATAAAGTATCTATCTATCTATCTATCTATCTATCTATCTATCTATCTATCTATCTATCTAACTGCTAACTATTGAGAGGCATAGACAGATGCACACTTATAACAAGTTATTATGTGCACCCTGTTTTCACAAGACCTTAGCATGACATAGCAAGTGAAGGCATAGCAGTAGCATGCTCGCAAGAATGAACACAACTGTATGGTTTGTATTTCTGTGCCCACTAGGTTTCATGGAGAAGGAAGATCTCAGACTGCTTGAGGAGAATGTCCAGCTTGTGTTTTTTAAGATCAACAATTTTGAATAATCTCCTGCATGAGTCAACAACCACATTTTGCATGCAACCTCCTATTTTTAGGCCCCTCCAGAGAGCTTGGACTGTTGTTGTTGTGGTGTCAGGACCTGTATTGGCACGCAGTATGATGTCATAATTGAAGTACTGGCCAATCCAACTCGCTCTGTCTTGGGAGGATTGCAGCTGATAGGTCTGTATGTTGATGAGCAGTCATTACTCATGCTAAGTACACCTTTAGCTCCAAAATCAACTTTGCTGCTGCCAAAATAATGCAAAAACCATGCTTATGTCATTTGTTCTTCTACAAGGTTGCTTGAAATATTAGGCATATCATATGGCATGCCATTGCATCTAAACAGTCAGAGCTCACTTCGGAGAGCAGGCTTTTGCATTTGGTGGTTGACGTATTAGGCCGAAAAGAAATGTCTCTGTATGTTCATATAAAACAGCATTTTTTGAAAAATATGACCATATTTCTTTACAGATTGTTCTGTTATTTAGCTATGTTTGACACTCAGGACCAAAAAAACGGCAAGTCACGTCAACCACCCATTTTCAGTTTTCAGTATTTGTTTTTTCACTGTGCCATTCCATGACTTGGAGAAATGGAGTTTTGAATGTAGAAAACAACTCCACTCCTACAAGAGAGCAGACGGGTGTGTGTGTGTGTGCGTGTGTGTGTGTGTGTGTGTGTGTGTAGGAGGGGGGGGGGGGGGGGGTTTGTCTTATTTGCTTTGTGGTAAAGGTGATGCTCTAACCTCAGCAGGTGAATCAGTCCTGTAAGTCCCTAATTACAGCCTCTCATTTCTTGCGAAGTCACACTGACTTGTACATGCGTAAATACCTTTGGTGAATAAGATGTGAACATATGTGTATGATGTGAATATTGCGACTATTTTTGGACACAGCGCAAAATTATGTATAATTTCTTGTGTATCAATAACAACTTTGTCTGTGTTACATTTAAGAGAGAAAAAGTGGATTTTATTTGTGGATTTGTCACATTGCATTTTACAGTGTAATTGCTGGGTTGCCTGAAGATAGAAGCTGCTTGGTGAAGATGAGGCGGATATTCAGCTGGTTGGTCAAGTGCCATGTTAGCTATACGTAGCTATACATACGATGTTGGGTGATTGCTGGGTTAAGACAGGTGTGTTGTACGGTGTCAGTGCAGTGGGTTAAGACAGGTGTGTTGTACGGTGTCAGTGCAGTGGGTTAAGAGAGTTAGGTGTGATCTACGATGAGTCACCTACATGTTCAGTTGTTATGTGAGTGGTGATGTACAGGGTGTTACACAGAGTGACCCTGACGTGTGTTGTGTGTTCAGGTGTTGTACTGGGTGTGCTGTGGTGTGGTGTGGTGTGGTGTGTCGGGGTGTGCTCTGTGTGGTGCGACGTGAGGGCTCTGAGCAGTGGTCTAGGGGGATGGGGGATGAGACTGAGATGAGGCAGGTGAGAGTGACCAGCCTGAGGAGAGCCTGCATGAGGGGTCATAAAATAACTACAACACCTCACTGCTGCCCTCAAACCATGGAGCAGAGCTCTGGAGCTGGAGTCACTCCTCTCTCTCTCTCTCTTTCCCTCTCTCTCTCTCTCTCTCTCTTACCATCTCTCTCTCTCTGTGCGTGTGTGTATAAAAGGATGACCAGAGATGCATGTGTTGAGTATTTATTCAGTGTAATAAATGTATTAGCCTACAGTTTTTGCCCATTGCTTGAACACTTTTTGCAAAACTTCACTCATTGTGTCAAAACTTTACACACAAGCACACAAGACACAACGCTGGGAATTAAACCATTCACATCTATGTCGAATTGAAACTCTGCTATTAAAACCTACAATCCTTTGTCAAAATGTCACTCTGATGACAAAAGGATACACACTTGCACATCATATGAATACACTTTCAGATTAGCAGCAACACACTAGTGTACTTTATATAAAACACTGCAGTCTTTAACTTTCACTGCTTTTATTCAGTTTATCAGTTAGCATTCTGTGAAGCTCAATGCAACACTTACAGTTTTTGTTATGTTTTTTTCCAACAAAGGCTTTGACAAAAAAACACAAATGAAAGTACTGAAAGGTTACAAATGACATCAACTAAATACTGTACATCACAGTACTATATGTTACAGTACAACTCAGTAAATGCCGTAACGCAAAAATAAAACCAAAATAAAAACCAAAATACACTACTGTAAAACAGGCTTAGATGTGGTGGACTCTCTGCCCAGCTTCCCTCATTGTCAGGCCATGATTTATTACATGATCCACCAAAGTTTCTCTAATATCATCTGAAATATTGTTCCGTGCATAGCCTCTTCGACCACCTCCTACTCCTCTCTCTCTTTGTCTTCCTCTTCCTCTACCTCTTACTTTCCCTCAACTGAGGCCTATTTGTGGCTGGCTGATTGGTGTTCAGTTTTGTGTGTGTGTTTTCAAGTGTGTGTCTAAATGTTTTCAATCACCCAATGTGTTTTGTATTTTAAATATATGTGTTGTCCCAATGGTACTCATGATATTTCATTTATGAACAAAGTGTCTATGAAATAGTGTGTAGTGTAGCAGGAGCAAGTGTGTTGCAGAAAGGAGCAAGTGTGTTGCAGAATTGCAACTAAAGTGCAAAGCAGCACTTTTGTTTAAGGTATGGTTACACTGTGTTTAAGGTATGGATACACTGTGTTTAAGGTATAGTAACAAAAGCTTTAGGTTTTTGTTACTTTGGTCTAAGCATGTGTCTATAGTGTTCAAGCAATTGGCAAAAACTGTAAGGTATCTGAAGATGTATGTCTTCCACTTTAGTCTTTTGCCATAACCAAACTCTCTGTAGATCATGTTTCTCTCTTCATACAATTATTTTCTCTGCAACATGAACACACACACACACACACTGATTTAGAGCTTATGGTGATAACTGAAGTATGTCCTCTAGCAGCATAAACACCCAGGGTAAGTCCAGGACAGCCTCACAACACAATCACATGATGTGGACATGTTGAATTCCACTATACTGTACCTTATATTAGAATTGTGTATCCACCAATACACACATACAACAATACTACTGTGCAGTATTACAACTAACCGCCGTGCACACCTATGCTTGTGTATATGTGTGGGGGAAGTAAGTATGCTGTGTTTTTGTGTGTGTGTGTGTATGTGTGTGTGTGTGTGTGTGTGTGTATGTGTGTGTGTGTGTGTGTGTGTGTATGTGTGTGTGTTTGTGTATGTGCGTGTATGTGTATGTGTATGTGTATGTGTGCATGTGAGTGCGTGTGTGCATGCGTGTATATGTGTGTGTGTGTGTGCATGTGTGTGTGTGTGTGTGTGTGTCCTGGGAGCCCCTTAAAGGGCAGAGCTAAGACTTCAGCCTGATACGTAGCTCACGACGGGGGAGGACGTGGACAGATGGGTCCAGGGAGGGGGAGTTTCCTGGAACTTTATCCTAAAGGGGTCAGAAGAGGGAGAGGGAGAGGGAGAGAGCTGGGGATGGAGGGCAGAAGAGGACAGAGGGGAGCGGGATCGTGCACCACGTGAAGGGGGGAGGTGGTTGGTGTTGGGGCATGAATACTCTTGTCCTGTGTGGAATGTGTATTTGTTGCCATGTATGTGTGTGTGTGTGTGTGTGTGTGTGAGAGTGTGTGAGTGTGTGTGTGTGTGCGTGTGTGTGTGTGTGTGTGTGTGTGTGTGTGTGATGTGTGTGAGTGTGCATTGGTTTCTGTAGAAAAAGGTTCGCCGTATGTTTCGGCAGTGAGGATTTCATCATGAATAAATCTCAGCCAAGATGCTTTCTTGTATTACATAAGAGAGGTGAGACAAGGCAGATGGACAGAATATGGCTATACGCCTATGACACAGCAATGAAACTGTTGCCTTTTATCAACATCAATTATCGCTTATTATTTTACAGTACAATGTTTATTTGAAGGCAAATTGTAAATAATGTTTTGCCGTACAAATGTTGTGTTCTGTTTTGAACAGATAACAATTCTTGCAAGGAAAGCAAACAGCTGTCTGCTTTCAAACCACACAAATCTTTCTTTCTTTGTTGAGCAGGGTGGAGGTATTTACGGGTAATTCAGATGTTGCTATAGATTTGGGTATTGGCAAGAGAGTTAGGGGTGGAGGGCTCTGTTTTGGGAGGCGGCTGGCAACAGGTCGCTGCAATCATCTGCATGGACAACCCTAGCGCAGGAGACAGCCGCCACTTCCTGTGCTGTCGCCAGGGCAACTCCTCCCACACCTCTTCCTGACGCGTCTCCAGAGCCACCCCTCCCAAAGTCTGGAAGCCCAACAAACAGAAAGAGTGAGACAGAGAGGGAGTGAGAGTGAGAGAGGAGGGGAAAGAAAGAGCTGGTGTATGCTGTTCAAACACATTAACACCAACCAGCCATTCACACTCCAACAACAGTGCCCTCCACATTTACTGGAGCCTCTGGTAAAGATAAAAGATAAAATCCTCTTTTGGAATTGTTATCATAATTTCACAATGAAAATAGGGAAGAAACATCTAAATTTTAAGAGAAGCAAATGTATTGTGAGAAGAAAAAAAATCCTAATAAAGAAAGGAATATTTTTTAACAAAAACAGGCTGCGGGCAATGGAATACCCTCATTTCAATTCTATTCAGAATTGAGTCTGGTACCGCACCATTGGGACATGATTATGGGGTGTGTTTCAACTGATACAGGAGGAAAAATGCCTCTGCACGCAATTGAATAGACCTAACCAATCAGAGAAACGAAATATGTGAATCCTGGTAGAACCCAAAACATCCCTCTTCTCAACATTGCTTTAATCGCTGATTTCTGATAATGATAGCAAAATCTAAACGTCTTGCTTCTCTATTTTGGGAATAAGGATTGGAGCAAGTCTCAATGGAGTGAGTCCAGACCGAATTTCCTGAACTCAAATTTTGAATTTTGAGAGCGGAGTAAATTCGAGCTGGCTTCCAGGCTAGCCTTTTCCTATAACATCTCACAAAGTAATGTGAGTGTGTAGTAGTACGCTATTACACTTCACATTTACATACCTTTTGTTACCCACTATAAGACAACATCCACCTTTTTTACAGACACATACATTCACTCACACAGAAACATGCGCATGTTCTCTCCACTTTCTGGTTAGTGGTAAAGGAGGCCATCCACAGAGTGGGAAAAATAGCCCCCACAGATAAGACGGTTTACGACCTAAAGAACAAAGCCACTTTTATGACCTCTGATGTTGCTGTGGCTTAAAGAAAGGCCTCCCCCCTCATCAAAAGAACTGCCTATGAACAGAGAGGAGGGGGATGTTTCTCTTGTCTGCAGGATAGCTCTCTGTGTATTGTGTGTGTGTACAGTTGGGACAAGAAAAATGAACCAAAGTAAAACTAAAGTACATTTTAAGTATAAAGCACATTTAAAACCAAAGCTTTACAATAACAGAAGATACATATTCCATACAAAGCCCTATCACCAGACTGTCCACCTTCCTCAGTCCTATAGGATCAACAGCTGTCAAACACAGTGATGATGCTCCGTTTGCCAAAGGGTCCTATGAATTCAGCGACTTCAAACGCATGACCCTGTTAATCTGTGCACATACGTAGCAATGTCACTAACTACATGTACATATTCACAGGAACCGCTTATCGGTTTCTATAACAGCACATTCAGGAAAATCCCACTGTAACAGAGTGAAATAAATAAAACCATCATCCTCAGTTCTCACTGTTTCAATGGGGCCTCTCCAATGGGGTATACAGTATATATATACTGTGTGGGCTGTACTGCTACTACTAATTTGCCTGCTGTCTTGCACTGATGCATTGGCAGATTGGCCCACCGCTGGACATCTCAGCTCCATCCACCCAGGCCGGCTCTGAAACTCCTCCCCAGCCTCGGCTCACCACACGGTGAGTGTGAGGGCACCTTTGCCCCCTAGTGGTCCTTGTGTTCTGGTTGTGGTCATACTGGCGCTGTTCCCTGTAGGTGTAGAGATTGAGTAGTGTGACTGGATTATTTTACACTGATAAAACACAATTTCAAGAGAACAGGTACACATAAAATAGCTTCAGAAAACAAGAGTTGAAATGGGGGAAAGGGTCAATATATCCCCAACAGTTTACACAGAGACTCGATTATATGTCATTTATATCAAATTAAATGCATGATTCACTTGCTCACTTCCGCCTATCAGTATGGCTTCTAGTCACTCTACTTCACACCACCTTAACTCTGGGTAACGAAATAGTAATAAATACATAGGAACATATTGTACAACATGTCTTATTACCATGTTACTACAATGGCTTCCATGCTCCTGGTGTGGGAGTCAGCAAATAGGGCTCATTGTTTCCCCTCTTCTTCCTCCAACAAATAAAACCAGTCACGTTCCTGGCCATTGCTCTTTGGCATTGCCACCGCTCTCTCTGCCAGACAAACCTACGGGCAGATGGGGTGCTCTTTTATGGCCGAAGGGTGAGCCTGTGCCAAGAGCAGGCATCTGTTAACTGCAGCATGCAATGGCTAGAATAATATAATCTACAGAAAGAGACACATGGGTTTCTCCTCCAAAAGTGTGCAGTTTGCAAGCACACTTTTGACTGTTCCTTCCACCTGTGTCCCTGCTAATGCTCTGTTAATTCATCAGGTGGTAAGCCAACGAAACAACCGCGGCCATTAACACGTCATGTTGTGATTCATTCTCTGAGAGGAAAATGTAGATGAATGTGTGTGTGGTCTTTTGAGGTGTAGGTGAGGTGTGTAAAAAAACACACACACTCAAAGAAAACAGCTGCGTCATCTACAGTATGTGTAGCCTAATTCTTTATAACAATGACAAAATGGCTGATACAAAGGCATGGTTAGATTCATTCACATGTACCTCTGACTACAATTCCACCAACCAAACAATAGCAGTGAGCCACCATTCTGCAGGTGCTGTAGGCGAGGCGAGTTGTTTTTGTTTTATAATTCTTGATCTTGAATTCTTGATTCTTCTCGGGCAGCCTTTTCCCTCAACCCATCGGCTTGCTGGCCATCCCTCCCTCTGCGTGCGAGGGAGGAGTGTTCCACTCAGCGAGGTTTTCATTAACACGAGCCCTGCATGTGAAGCGTGGTCCACTGCCATGTAATCGCTGGCCTGTAAATGCCAGTGGCCGCCTGGCTTTACAGGACTGCCTGGCCAAGTCGCCCTTTTAAGAAAACCCAAGCTGATGCTGCCCCAATGTGTGTGCCCGGCCCCGGGCACAGGGTGGCTAGGCTTGCTGCAAACCACAGCATGCTGGGATATCAAACAATTAAACAGGCTAAATCAAATGGAATGTGTTTCACTTCAGCAGATAATTCTATCACTCCAAATATAATGCACATGCCTACAGAAATGATGTGTCCATGAATATGATATTTATTTATATTCTTAACATTAAAAAAAAGTTTCATTACCAAACCAGATTCTGACTCTATTCCATCACTTGTATCGCTATCTGTAGCCAAAGTGATCAGATGTGTGTGTGTGTGTTTGACAGGTATCAGGGCTTACTAGGCAGAGGGCAGGGAGTATGTCCAGGAGCAAAGAGTAAAGACAGAGGAAGGAATCAAAGAACAAGGAAAAACAGATCTGAAGGAACCTTGGCACAAGAATTGTTTGTTTCAGAGACCAAACAAAAGGCATACTTTGGTTAATGTTTCATGACGAGAGAGAGAGAGCGAGAGAAAGAGAGAGAGAGAAGGAGAGAGAGGGAAGGAAACAGGAGTGAACTCTGAACCTTATGTCCCACAGTCCCTCATCACCGTGACAACAGTGTCACCTGAGCCACTCCAGAGGTCCAGTGAATCGCTGTGTTTACAGTGAATAATTCAGAGGGTGCGGCCGTCCGGAGCACAACAGGTGTTCTGCACGCATGGGAAAGACTGAGGGAGGGAGGGAGAGAGAAAATATGAGAGAGAAAGAGAGGGAACAGAAGCGTCAGCAATTAAAGAACTATACATTCGTAGCGGTTCCCGTATTGACTGGACTCAGAAGATCTACAATGGAAGCGGAAGTGGATGATGAGGATGGAACCTTTACCAACATTTCTCTGGCTGATGACTCAGGTAAGTCTGATCTGATGCTTGCTCTATAGCAGCATGTGTGGCAGGTTCACCACACTTGAAGCAGAACACACCGGATGTGATCAATGAACACATGTGCTCCAATGTAAACAGGTTTCAAACCAGTCAAAGTAGTAGCCTACGCTCTCTGCTTCTTGGGAAAACGACTAAAATATGTAATGAAATCTCGACAGACTTCAGCAATATCCTGCTTAAGTGGACACTTTCACAAAATCACAAAATACACCAGCCTTAAACATGGTGGTGTGGCAGCATGTATAGACCTACTACAAGAGTTAAAGACTGCTGGTCATAATGGTTGTGTTACACTGAATAGATTGTAGGTTTCCCTCTCCAGGAGGTTTCAAGGCTGATGGATGGAAAAGAACAGGGGGTTGCTTCCTAACTACATCACTTAGAGTTAGGCCTAGTAGTTATTTCTGATGTGGCATATACAGATATAGGGAGTGTATGCATGTGTTTAAAAATAGGACGACAGAGTAAAATAGGTTGGCTAAGAACATGCTAGTGTACAGAACATTTAAATACTATAATATTTGTGTTGTGGTTAATCGGATTTCCTTATTTCCATGTACTTGAGGCTTTGCCTCAGAAAGAATATTTTGGCCAAAAAGACGATTTATGTTGACTACAAAATATAGGTCTGGCTTTGACAAAAATAATCCATGGAGTAACATTTTATCTTGTCTATGCTTTTGCCAGCTGTCTTAATGTAGGCCCTACACCCGTAATTAAAGCACATTTTTCCATTGTAAGATGTGACCTTGCACTGAGGACATAAGTGACATAAACACGAAGGCTGAACACAGAGATCATGAGGACATGCTTTTTTCTGAGTGTAAGTTAGAGGGTAATGTAAATCAAGATTGTAGAGTAGGCTAGACAGAATTCTCCAATGTTTCACATAGGCTAGCATACCAAGTTACATGGCTGTTTGAAGTTTAGTCATCATCTGTTGATGTACATTAATATAACCTAAGGTGATCAAGTGACTTAAATTTGACAACAGTATTCGTTTTTTTTATTATTATTATTTTAATGTAGGCGTAGACTATTATGAATTTAAGTGACATGCATTGATGATGGCACATTTTCAAATGGCTGACTGACCTTCAGCAATTGACAGTCCCATTTTCCATTAATATCCACCAGGTGGCACTGATTTGTCAATTCAAAACTTTCGATATGTGGAAGTCTTCGAATCATATCTGCGCTAATAAGTCTACGTTGTTATATATATGTTATATCAGCGACTAATATTGAATGATTATTGGACATTATATATCACATGTAGTCCTATTAAAAGAATAGATGTGTATGTATTCAAATATTGTTATCACGCGACTCTGTCTCCATCTATCGGAAATACAACATTACACACCACAGTTCAGTGGGATGAGGTAACGTGAACGTAGCTTGTGTTGTCATCGGTTGTGTTGGACGAATCAGTGTGTGTTGACTTGGGACGTTCATTAAACCTTACAAGGATTTAAACCAACGGTGAGAAATGCGTTGTTTGTATTACAAACATGCCTACGAATATACGCTCTGAATTTTGACCAGTGAAATAACGTTAATGCGCTGCACAGATTTATCTAGAAGGAGCATATTTTGTCAGTATTATTGGCTAACTTAGCTAGCAATGGCTATCACCTGGGGTTAGCCACCCTGCTGGAAACAACATTTGGGAAAGGAAAGCTACGTTTAGCTATCTAGCCACACATGCTAGGTTGCTACCTATCTTACCTTAGTTTTTATGTTAAGTGATGGGGCATTCGCGAAGGCTATCTAATGGTCTAGTGCAGATGGCCAGTGTCTATGTGTCAAATTAACGTAAACAGCACCGCGAAGAATGATCGCTAAAATTATCTAGATTTGTGAACCGAGCTGTGCTAACTTTAGCTATAACGTTATGCCCCCGCCCTAACAAGTTCTAAATGCTAGCCAACAAAAGCTACGGTAACACAGGATACTCTTTTGTCGTTTGGGATGAATGTTAACAATACTATTCTAATGTCATCGCCAATACATTAAGCTTGCTCTGTTAACAATTAGAATCTTTAAGTTTAAGTAATATTAGTCCATGAACCTGCTAACCTTGGTATTGTTGTTTGTTAGCAGGTGGCTAGCTTCGGTAATTCTAGATAGACCCAACATTCATTACGTTACCCCATGTAGAATAGATAAGATTCCGTGTTATTCAACTTAGTTTTGTAGCTGTTATGGATGTCTTGCTTAAATCCAATGTTTTAGCCCACATGGGTTGTTATAAAACTTGCACGATTTTTTTTAATTTTGTTGCATTAAAATGCGCTAACAATGCATTCCTAATTTAACTATCACGCCATTAACATTATTGTTAAACTTCATTGTTTACGGTCGGCTCATATTTTGTCTTTTCCAGTTGACAGTGGTGCAGCAGCACAGTATTCCAGAAACGACAACGAATTCATCATGAACTGTGACTTGGATGGTACATGCCCCATTTCAAAGTTCACACTCTAAGATGCATACATATTCGTGTATCCTCCTGTCTGGTGTGTGATCTTCTGAGTCATTTTGAGGTGTCTGTTTTGTCCTGCCAGGGGACGTGGAGAACCAGGTGGAACTGGAAGAAAAGACGAGGCTCATAAATCAGGTGCTGGAGCTGCAGCATACATTGGAAGGTAATAACAAGAGATGGTGGTTCTGAAAACTCTGTGGCAAAAACAACTATTGTCTAGAATGGTATATTGGTCGAGCATTAGACATACTGTAAACTTCCACTCAAGAGTGGATTTAAGTAACACATTACTAGGGTTGGGCACCGAAACACAGTTCTAATATGGCATCGGTGCCGACACAAACGGTAGTAACTGCATCGAATAACAACGTGGATTTCGGTGCCTCATTTCGGTGCTTAAATAGCGTTTATTTATTTAATTATTTTTAATACGAGGCATCACTGCATGTCATGCGCCATCTCTAACGTCTTGCTCTGATAGCAACACATCCAGATACAGTTAGCTAACATGATAAACACTGGATGTATAAACCAGAGGGGTGCACCACATAGGCGAGTGGACAGTGTTTGACAGCTTGCGTGAGCCCAAGTAGCTTATAAAGCGACATGCGAGCTCCTGTCAAAATCTAACAGTAGGCCTAACTACACACAAGCAAAAGGCTATGAAACAACATCAACAGTAGTCTAGCCTATACATTACACAATATATAACTGACATTTATTTGAAATGTTATCAGCAAAGTTGTAAGGTGAACTTTATTTCACGGTGTGTTAAACAACATCATGGCATGATATTAATCTTTCATGTGCATGAGGCCCATATAGCATCACAATGAATATGAAGATCATGTTAAAAGTTAGCTGGCAAAACCATAAATATGTAGGTGCATACCTGATGTCACTGAGCTGTCAAAGAGGCTACGAAACCATCTCCGTAGGCCTACGTTATCGCTAATTACACTTCAACACCGACAGGTAGCCTAACATGTTCAAAACTACTGCGTGTTATGGGTTAAGACAAGACATTTCTTGAAGCATTTGGGAACACACTGAATTAACTGGAAAATAGAGTCCCTGTTAGATTAGCTTGCTTGCAAATGCCATTGTCCATGACCTGGTAGTTTTATGGCAAGCGGTTTTAACATACATTATGGCAAACCGCCTACACTGGGTAAACTTGAAAGCAGAGCTCACCATTGTGTGTGCATGCATGGCAAGTTGTTTTAACATTAAATGTATTATTCGTAGGAGCAATGAGATATTGATAGTAAATTGAATATAACAGTTCAATTTCATGTTCAAATTTGTCTTATCAATAAAAAAAAGCAATTAATGCTTTAGACCATTTTATTTTAAAACATTTTAAAAACAAAGTACCGGTTCAGGCACCGTTTCGGCACCGGCACCATTTTAAAAGTATTGATTTAGCACCGGTATCGGATTAAACCCAAACGATACCCAACCCTACACATTACAGTACTTTAAGGTTTAGTGAGCTACATTGTTTTGTTGTGGTGGCAAGGCTGGTGTGACATCTACCTAGTTTATGGATGCTTCTACATTCGAGCATTCCGTCTCCCATGCCTTTCCTGCTGTCTGTCTTTTGTACTCATTGCTGACTTCTTCTTTCCTTATGCTCTTATGCTATTATGTACTTACACACTTTCCTAATGCACTAATGTACTATAGGTTATCGAATGGTCCATTGCGATGCATCAGGCCAGGGTAAATGGCTGACCATGCGGAGTCTGAAAGTGTTTGTGTATGAGATTGCCTAAAAGCATGTATGTATTGATTGCAGCATAGCAACAGTTGTCTGGTGGTCAGTGACTATATAATGCACTATAATATGTCCCAACATATTACATGTGGCTGAACCTAGTTTTACCACCAGCAAAGCTGTGGCCTAACAGAATAACACATAGTTTAACCACCTGTTGGGGCTTTTGGTTGCAACGTCAAATGAATACACTTCGGACACAAAATGATTAGCTGGAGCTTTAAAATGACTTGGCTAATAATCATATTTATGGCAACTCCCTTATATTTGTAAAAAATGGTCTCCTTTATTTAACGTAGACTAGGCAGAATTTTGTCTCTGTCCATACAATTGCATGCGCGGAACGCCTGGTATTGCATTGTGTAGCTCTTCTTTTCTGACCAAGAACATAACTCTTTTTTGTATCAGTTTTCGATGCATCAGGCACATAGTACTAAATAGGGGCACAATATGTTGAAAATTGACAAAAAGAGTTCCTACAATATGTTCCTTTAACATGTTGCAAGTTAATTCTTCAAAGTAAAATATTGCTTTATGAATGCACTGTGAACTTTTTTGGGGGAAAAGGATGACATGGATGCAGTGGTTCCTATCACCTTTCTTGAATTTCCCCTTGGAGATCAATAAAGTATCTATCTATCTATCTATCTATCTACCTGTCTTGAAACATAAAACATATCGGTCTTTGTTAAGATCTAAAGGTCTAACTGATCACCTTTGTCTCTCTGTTCGACAAGACCTTTCAGCCAGAGTAGATGCCGTGAAGGAGGAGAACCTGAAGCTGAAGTCGGAGAACCAGGTTCTAGGCCAGTACATTGAGAACCTCATGTCTGCCTCCAGCGTGTTCCAGACCACTGACACCAAAGGGAAGAGGAAATAGTGGTGAACGAATTGTTAAATGGTGGGGGGGGGTGATGGAACCTCCGACTTCTTCTCTTATTCCATTCCCATTCTCGATTCCCTCAGCAGACTCCTTGGCCTCGATGTGAGACCCAGTTTACACAGTCATGACCCTCCTCACTCTACAGACATAAATATGTCACTTGTTATGTTATATTTTGTATGATTACTGTTATTTATTATGTCGTTGATTTATTTTATTATTCTTTTTGTATATATGTTCCATAATGTATTACATGTGGGTAGAGCTAATTTTTTTTTGTTCTGACGCAAGACCAACAGTATTATTGTGAAATGGTTGAGAGAAAGTTAGTAGGAGCCTGTACAAGTGTATGTCCTATGTGCTGTGGAGTTAACCAGAGTTGGAATCAATCAAATAACCACACATGTGTGTTACATATTGATACTTGTTGAGGAATTTTAATTTCAACTGTAAGATCATGGTCATAAACGCTAAGGAGATGAGCACAGGATATATGTCTTTGGATGAATTGTGTGTTGTTACTGTTTGCTGCACAAAAATGGCTAAGAATTGAGACTATTGATCTGATTTTCCAGACTGGAGTTCTCAAATATTTTAAAATTTAGAGGTCTCTATCCCACAACCTGGAAATCCCTACCCCCATCTAATCAGCATGTAAGTTGCAACAACAAAATTGCATGAATTTAAGATAGCAAAAGGGATCTTACTTTTAGAGTATGGTGTACAGAATTATATTTACTGTGGTCTCCCATGGCCAAAATTATACAGTGCACCTGAACCAGGTATTTTCGACTAGCCTTATATTAGAGTGTGGGTGAAAACCATGAAGGGACATTTGTTTCCCAAGCCTGTGGAAGAAATAGGGATGGGGATCGCACCTAGCCGAGCGGTTTCACTCTTCACATGTGACTCCCAGTGGTTTGAACGGGTCCACTTATTTCATATCTTAGTCTTCTGGATTTTAAGGGTGGACACGAGGTGTTGAAAAATGGCTGCCTCTACAATAAGATTTACCTTTAGTTTTCAGGTGACAAAATTTGTGAAAGTTGTTTGGATTATTCTCAACACACGAGTCTAGAGGTGATGTAGGTAGCTCTAAAACACTACTAATCTCCTCTGTCCTATTCATTGTATGAAACTGCCTTGTGCATAGATGTGTACATTAAAACAAATATACAAATATATTGCCTAAAACACTTTTGTTTTAATAAAATTGTATTCTTTGGCTTTCCACTGTCTTAATTTCATGAATTCTGACAGCTGAATGACCCCTTATTGCTTAAATATAAAGTGATGCTACAACAAAATTACACAAAGGAGAAACATTCTCCCACTGCAATAACATGTTGAGGGTGCACTAACACCAAAGGATCAGCGTCTAGACTTTGGTGAACAAGTTTGTTGTGTACTGTGCTCCTGTATGATAATATCTGTCTACCTGTGTGCATTCTTGCATTGCCAAAATATTTCACATCTTAACACAACACAGACGTGGTAAGGAGCAGTGTATTTTGTAAAGATTTATTTTCAAGAGCCATGTACAAGTTTGCAAACAGGAATCTGCCTTGAGAGGCCAGAAACATGAACTAGAAAAAGCTGGAGGAAATGCCTGTACATAACACTTGAATTTAAAGAAAACACACCCTCTCAGAAGTGATCGTTCAGTACAGTGTGAAGGCTTCACATTTACCGGCTCAGTAACCAGACAGTAGTGGCAACATATTCAAAAGCCAGTGACAAAAGTAAACATACTAACTTCAACAGAACTGCATTTTCATAAAAAGAAACTATTTCTAAAGTCAGTTGCGTATCAGTACATCTCTTCATCATTGAAAGTAACTTAGTAAAAACATGACATCGACTTTCATTGAATAAGTAAAAAAAAAAAAAACACATCCGTAGATTACCTAGAGGTAACTTTGAAAGCAACTGAAAGGCCGCTTACCTCTTTGAATATTCTTCACTAAATTTTTTCACATTTATTTATTTATTATTTATCCTAAAATGTGCCATTTCATCCATCTTCCAGATTGTGGACCTCATTGTAGAGAAACTGAAATACAATTGTTGGTGGTGAATTCCAACTGAAGGATAAAACTCAACACCTTATAGAACTTCTATCTGAGCAGGAAGACTGAAGGGGGGGGGGGTGGGCAGGGAAGGAGTTCAGCAGAATGGAAGGAGGAAGCTGAAAGGAAGGAGGAAGCTGAAAGGATGGAGGAAGCTGAAAGGATGGAGCTGACTGAATCCAGGAGGAAAGGGAAAAGGGAAGGAGGGGGGAGAGTAAACAGAAAGCCTGCATGCAGTTGGGTAGACATGAGAATCCACCAGAGACATGCAGAATGGAGAGGGGTGGGAGGGGGAGGGAGGAGGTAGCAGTGAGCTAAGTGTTTTTGCGGTCATCAAAGTAGTCTAGTCCTTCAGTCCTTCCGTACTCTGCGTTTCCTGACCGCCTGTTTGAGTCCGTCTCCAGTGATGTGGGCCCCCTCATCTGCCTCCTTCATCTGAAAAACACAAGATGACAAACAGACACACACAAGTCTTGGTGAGTAACAGTGAACTTGAGCCGTGTTTTTGAAACATACACAGGGTTGTTGAAGAGATGAACTGCTCCGTTTCGCCACACCTCATCATCTGATGCCGTGTCGTTGGACTTGGTGACTTCGTCCTCCTCTGCTCCGTCCAGGACGTCACCTGCAGCCTCTCCAGCAGCTGCCTCCGCCTCATCAAGCTTTTCTTCTGCAAATAAAAATCGTGGGACCGCCGGTCAAGGACCTTGCAGGCTCAGTGCTCAAAACAGTGTAAACAACACTGTAGATAATGAAGTCGATTTGAAAACAAAGACAAACAAATCTGACTGCTCTCACAGAGGTCTTAGCCAGCAGATTAAGAGAGAGATTCAATCAGTCAAAGCACTGGTGTTTTTACTAAGTCCAGTGTTGCAACATGTGCACTAAGAGCCTCTGGTGAGTGTCTGTGTAAATTACCCAAATCTCCTTTGCCCTCAGCAGCCTCAGTCTCAGCTTCAGCATCCTCCTCTGCCTCAGCATCCTCCTCTGCCTCATCCTCTTCCTCCTCTCCTTCTTCTCCCTCTCTCTCAGCATCTCCCTCAGCCTGTTCTTCCTCCTCCTCTTCCTCTTCTTCCACGTCTGCCGCTTTGGGGGGGTCGACCTTCTTGTAGGTATAGTCATCTGTTGCCTTCTGTAATAGAGAAAAACAAAGGATCCTTACCGTCACCTATTCAATGCTCACAGCTTTGCGCCGGTTTACCCCTCTGATATCCATTGAGTAACATCATGGTTTTGTAAAATTAACATGATTCATAACTGGGACAGCAGATGAAAACTAGCATTCATGGCTAACTAATTCTGGTACTTTCCAGTACATGGCTAATTTAAATGAGCATGTTATTTAATGTGTACTGTCCCTTTCAAATAAGGGAGGGATAATGTATGGAACGCCGGTCATTATCGAGAAAGTCCCGACAGGGTGAACCGGCCCCAGACGCACCACCGGAAAAAACATCTGCTTTCACTTTTGAATGAAGTTCCATTGCAAGAAGTGACCGGACTAGGCCTACTTGCGGAGTGATATAAAAAGACGTAAATCAGAAGCACAAAAGCTGTTGCCATTGACAGTGGTAATTATATGTTTCAGCGGTAATTACATGAATATATTTGACCGTAGAACGTTGGGAAATCCCATTCAAGTCAATGGAGTGTTCTACTAGCATTGTGAATTGCCGTATAATAAAATATAAAAACATACATTTAAAAATAAAGAGTATATTGCCACACACTGGTCTAATGTAAGGAATTCGCTACTAATAAACAATTCCATTTAATTAGACCAGTGTGCGGTGATTATCTTTATTTTTAAAAGCCTGATATTCTTGCACCTGGGACCTGAAAATGGCAAAACAACCAGTCCAAACAACCCCAAGATGATAAAAATGGAAGCTGTAGACTGGCTGGGTTGCCCTGTAAACACCCTCTTACCTTTGGCCAGCAGAAAAGCACACCCAGGCCGATGGGGAGTCCCACGGTCAGGATGTAAATGATCCACAGCCACGGCCGGTCCTCTGCAGCCAGCACCAGCTGACTCAGGATGCCGGGCTTGAGGACACACAGACACAGACAGGAGGAAGGTCACCAGTGTGTGGTGTGTGAGTGAGTGTGAGTGTGTGTGTGTGTGTGTGTGTGCGCATGGGTCTCAGTCACACACCAAACACAGGAGGCACACAGATGAGATCAGGTATAGAACTCAACATGTCTGTGTGTGTGTGTGTGTGTGTGTGTGTGTGTGTGTGTGTGTGTGTGTGTGTGTGTGCGCGCGCGCGCTGTGTGACTCCAAATCCATTCCATTTAGAAGACTTTGGATGAATTTCAGCAATAGCTGGCATGTTGAGCCTTTTTCAGTCCATGAAATGCAGATGCCGATATTGACGCCAGCATTGATATCTTTCATCACAGTACAGCATGGTTTCTCAAAGTGTGGTCCGCGAGCAGATGTGGTAAGATAGGTTTTCTTATCACTGTTTCTTAAAACTGCCTATGCGAGACTCGAAGGCAAAGATGAGTCACATAGATTAAGTGTTTGCAATATTGAACCAACTCGTATGTAAATCCAAACACTATTGCTTAAATTGTCTGTTTAATCATCCTGACAGACAAAAAGTGTTTTTTTTTTTTTTTTTTTTTTTTTTAAATTGGCTGTTGTCTTTGGTCCTAAGTTAAAGTAACACTGCAGTACAGTCATATAATTTAGTGTCCAATTCAAACACATTTAAGTGTACAGTGTCTCTAAGTACGTAAAAATAGGCATCTGTATGTCTCTCTGCGTGTGTGTGTGTGTGTGTGTGTGTGTGTGTGGTTACCTCATTGGCACTGGCCACCAGCTTCTTGAGCCCCCAGCTGTCTGAAGCCCACCGGTCAGCCACAGCCTTTTCTGAGGTGACGATGAAGTTGTCAAAGTAGATGTCCGACGTCATGGACCAGAGCTCCAGGCCCACCGCCCTGAAGGCACTCATACGGAAAGGATGCAGGTCCTCAAAGTAGTCTGGGTTGGGGATCTTACGGGGACTCCACGTACCCTGAACAATGCACATACAAAAGGCTTTGTGGACTTACAGTAGAATGAAGAGCACTTCTTGTGCGTACCCGTGTCTCGGTGTCACAGGTACGCTGGCGACTACACCGCTCCGTCCGGCATCTTTTGCCTTGTGTGTCAATGTCTTGTATGTGGAGTGCTTTGGGTTGCACTCTGTGCATACAAAAATGCGCTATATAAATAAAAGTGACTTGACTAAATTGCTATTAAATCCGCTTAGAATTGTGACCTTGCTGTGAAAATGTGTTCAAAACTGCTGAATTCAAGTTAACTCTCTTTTCACAACATAGTAAATATGGGAGACTAAGTCAAGTTATGCAATCAGGCGGTATATCTAAGCTAACGTTAGAATACTGTTAGGATGTTGAGCTTAGCATGCTTAGTTACAGCTGCTTGCCAATTTAACTAGGTTACTCGTGCAGGGCTCTCTTCATTTTACTGACTCTTGCAAAATCCTGATGCAGATGGAAAAGTGTTCTCCAAGACTCAAAAGTGCTTGTCCCAAGGAGAAGCAGTACTATGATTCTTTATTTTAACTAACTACATAGAAATCATTATGAATTGCATCCACACTATGAGTAGCCTTTTAACTGTGTTAAAACTGCTAGGGTTCCTCCCTCACGAATGTGTTTAAGTGACAGGCACACAATAAGACTTACACACTACCAAGACAATCTTAATGTGACAGTAACTCAACTTAAACCTACACACCTACAATGTATTACACCTACACACCTACAATGTATTACACCCCCCCCCCCCCCCCCCCCCAGTGGGAAACAGTGTACTGTCTGTGGTTGTTTACCTGGAAGTTGGGGTTATCAATAAGGGGTGCCTTCCACTTGCCCTTGTAGTGGGGGTTGTTCATCATGGGGGGTTTCCAGGCTCCACACCCTATGGCCATCTCACATGCGGGGTTGGGGATCTGAGGGGCCTCCCACTCTCCATCCATTTCCTCGTCCCTGGAGGAGACAATTCAGAACTTCCTCACTACACAGCTACGGGGCGGCAGTGGCTCAGGAGGTAGAGTCGTCGTCTAGCAGCTGGAAGGTTGTCGGTTCGAGCCCAACTCCTCCTGACCCTATTCAAAGTGTCCTTGAGCAAGACATGCAAGTGCTCCCAATGAGCAGGTTGGCACCTTGCATAGCAGCCTCAGCCATCGGTGTGTGAATGGGTGATTGCGAGGCATGACATTGTAAAGCGCTTTGAGTGCTCAGAGGAGTTGAAAAGCACTATATAAATGCAGTCCATTACTGCACAATCATCAAAAGAATTATGTGGAATTCTGTTCAAGCTGTATTGAACACAGCCGCACTCTTCCACTGTATTTAGCACATCGCCATTCGTGATGGGTGGTATTACAAGAGAGCTGGACTGGCGCTAGCCGGTATGCACGCTAGCTTCAGTGGATATCTGGACAACACTTAGGCATTTTTGTCATTATGGCAAGACTGTTTTTTCTTCTGTTTCTACTTTTAGGTATTTTTTATCGTTTTATGCAAACTCCACATAGCACCTTTAACGTGGATATAAAAGGTGGCATTCTTGCCTTCATACAAAAGCAGTTGGGTCTTCTGACTCAATGAGTCAAAGCAGTCGGATCTTTCGCCTTTTAGCCTTACCAGTCGTCTGGTTTCTCAGCGCTGGGGTCTGGCACCAGCTCCGGCTCGTCGTCCAACCAGTCCTCTGGCTTCAAACCGCTGGGGTCCTCAATCATGGCTGGGGCCTCCTCATCCCTACAGAAGGGACATAACGACAGACAGACTCAATTGCATCTATCTACTCAACAGCATCATGACATTATCCATCCATTCAACAAAATGACATTCATTGTCCTAGTCACAGACCTTAAGTGGGGTATACAAGGGGTATCACACTAAAAGTTTTTAACTACAAGTTTCCTCTGAGGTTAGTAAGAACTGCTAGAACTGAAGATGAGAGAAAGACTCCAATGTAATGGCACACTTGTATTGACAGAAGCTAATTCGATTTCACCATAAAATGTAACGTGTAAACATTACCTAATGCCGTGTTTTGAGTTGGTCACCAAGTTGTTTACATGAGCTACGAAGTTGTATCTCTACTCGTTCAGCTCGTTTGAACTCAGAGTACCCTCAAGTTTAAAATTCCAAAATGTCTGCGCCCATTTTCCTTCCGCAGTCTGTTATCCTTAGCAACAGTCTGTTATACAGAAATATCAGACCTCCGAACGTTGGGAAGGCATATTCAAGTGAATGGAGGATTCTGCAGCATTATGAAGAGCTGTGGAATAGGCGAAGCATCACTAAATCAGTCGTAGGAACAATAGTGTCCAACCTCAATCTGTCGCTATGTTATTACGTTTGTGGAAATGCGGTGTAGCAATTCATAACTGCTACTGCTATATCTGATAACTATTGCCAAAAAGCGTTTCACCAGCACAACCCTTTCCGATTAAAGAAGCACTATGCAGGTCTGGTTATTCCTTCGCTGTTTCTGGGTTTTTGCCGGATTTGGGCTCGCATTTTTCACTACACAGCTCCCCCAGCAGCTTCGTTAGCAAATGACTGCTACGCTAAACCCCCACTAGCTAGCGAGCTAGCCATCAAGAAACCAAGCTAAACACATACAGGGCTCACAATAAAACGGTCGAGCAAACACATTGTTCAAGAGACTATCAAATCCCATTACAAAGACGAAGTTCACCCAAGGGTAGGCTACTTACAATTTCAACAGCAACAAAGCCAAGTTGGCGTCCGTTTTGCAGTCTTCTTCGAAACTACAATCTGACTACATTTTCGAGGCGCAATTGGATACTTCCTCTGAGTCACATCCGGATTTAGCCGGACCGGGTCCAGAAAGTTGCATATTCGTTTTTTTCTGCGGAGAACCGATAGGGGGAGACGAAGCACCCACAAAACGACCCAGAAAGTGTTGTAGAACCATCAGAACGACTCTTAACCTGCATAATTAAGGTAATTTTTGCTTAAATTGTTGCATAGTGCTTCTTTAAGCATCACCAGCATTGTTTTAGCGTACCCGTTTACACAGACCCAGTTGGATGTTACCTAGTGAATGAGCACGTAAAATGCTTAAGGATTTATATGTGTGTCAAAGTTTTCAAGTTTTCTAGAAACACAGCCACATGACACTTTCCCATTGCATTTAATACAGCCACCACACCAGGGTTTCCTTTGTCCGGTAATTGTTGGACATTGGGTGGAACAAAAATGAAATGTCCGACAAAATTAAATATCTCTGGTCAAATTGTCCGATTTAAATTGGCTAATAATCCCTTCCCCCTAACAAAATCTGAATAATAAAGCAAAAATACACTGTCATTTGGCTAGGTTTCAAAAGAACAGGCTCTACCGAAAGTTATAAAACAACACGCAAATGCTGCATTTCAAATAAAGCACACATCTAAAACGTGTTATAAACAACAAACGAATGAGTGAGACGGTTCAAACATGGTCAGACCCTGGCAGACTAGCCTTAAAAGCTTTTTTCAGAGGCCAGACGCACGGATGATGGTGAATCCGTAACGCCTGAAGCTTCAGATGTCCGGTCAGCTCCACCACCACCAGAGAAAAAACCTGTGTCGGGCATATCGGTCGGAATCAGTGACGTTGGAAGTGGAGGTGTCTGAACCACACTAAGACACTTTATCATTTTCCGTGCAGACAGACAAATGGCTACACTGGACATGTTCTGTTCCAGGGCATGCTTTCTCTGTCTATGATCTGCAGGTTTAGGGCCTCCTCGATGAGGAGATTGCTGGTCCGCGGATAATTTGCGGCACAATTGAAAGGCTTCATGGAACAGCGAACCAAAAGAAAAAGAAAGTAAACATTTTCCAGATTAGGCAATATTTCTTAATTTAGTGTTATCAAATAAAGAGGCAAAGCATGTGCTGTGTGAGCATCTGCGTAAGTGAAACTGTTGAACCACTGGAGATATTGTGGGTAGAAGTAACAAACAACGGCATTTAAAACAACGACTGAAGCGGATTCTTGCTTGCTCCTCAACTTGAGTAATTAAGAAGCGAAAATAGGATATTTGACCAGCATATCATCCAAATGTCCGGAAGACGAAACCTCTGCCGGTCACTTTGGCCGGCACCATTTTTTTCAAGCGGAAACGCTGCACCACATAGTAACACATGGTATTACAAGAGAACCAGCCCAGTGCTAGTTGATTTGCAAGCTAACTTCAGTGGAAATTGACACATGGGGCTCAGGTGTTTTTGACATTACATCAAACTGTTTCCCCACATTCTGTTGCTATTCCTAGGTCATTTTTGGATGTTTTAAATGTAAAAAATGCCACGTAGCACCTTTAAGGCCATCTCTTCCCCAACTGGCACTGCCGGGCAGCTGAGGAGGCCCCATCTCTAGCCAACAAGAGGGTCAGATGAGTTTCCCCAGTTAACTCAGAGAAATCCTTCTAAAAAGTATTAAAAGATGAGGACCGTTTCTGCGTCCTCATGTAGCCTTACTGAGATTGTTATGGTTAATCTTCCAGCAGAACTACACACATCTGTGTACGGAAGTTGAATGATATAAATTACAGGCCAATTAAGCCAAAGGCTTCAAGAGTCTTGATCCATTCAATCAAAAGCCTACTCCTCGGGGAGTTGTAGCGCAGCGCTAGCGTCAATGTACTGTACCACCTATAAGCTCAGTGCCATGATGTAACCAAGCGCTAGGGGTCAAGTCCGACCTGAGGTCATTGAATTTCATGTGGGCAGCTAAGGGAAGCCAGTGGAGGTAACAAGGCCGATATATCGGTGCATCCCTACTCCCCACATCTCCCAATCACTCATTTCCTGTAATCTCTTCACTCTCTTGACGAATAAAGGCTTAAAAAGTCTCAAAAGCTTTCTCCTGACCCAAAGACCTTATCAAACTGATAGATCTTGATAAGACAGAACATGTCTCTCACCAAGAGTCTGTCAGAAAGAGACTGTGATCAAAGTTAAAAGTGCTTCAAAACAATCGGTCAAAGCCTTAATGAAAATACTGTAGTCAGTTATAAGCACAGAGCGCCATCTGTGACAACTGAGGGGCCAACTTTGCCAGTTGCCACTGCAGATATTCTAGGAAGACTGTGTGTAGATATGACTCAATAATACTGTATCAGTCAGTCAGTTTGTTGTAAGACCTCTTTCTGTGTAAGCGTGAAACTCCCTTGAAAAGACATTCCATTGCACCCAACACCAGAGGCACCTCAGGATCAGGAAAACACGAATAGCCATGACAGAGACAGCTCCCCCTGTCTCCATTGTAAACAAGTTTTTGTTGACCTTTGGCAGTACAAAGCTATAGATCTAAACCATTTCTAAAAGAATTCTCACATACACTAGTGGGGAAAAGGACACAATAAGCAAAGCAAAATGCTCTCACCACCAGCCACACCCTGCCAACAACACTATCTACAATCCTCAGAGAGAGAGAGAGAGAGAGAAAGAGAAAGAGAGATCCTTTTCTGCAAATGCACATACAAATGCCGATAAATAGACTGTTTCACTTTACCAGACGAGATTAACTCACCAGTCGTCTGGCTTCATGGCCTCTGGGTCCGGGATTTTGGCCCTCTCATCCCAGTCTTCTGGTTTACGGTCTTTGGGGTCGTCAATCTCTTTCGGTGGATTGACAGGAGGAACGACATCGTTGAGGAGGCTTCCCTGGTTCACGCTTGACTGGTCAATGAAAATCTCATAGGTGTTGTCAGGGTTGAGCACTAAGAGTTAAAAAAAAAAGACATGTCAAACAAGCATGCCTCTAGAGTAATCATCATCTGCAGTTTATGTGAATTATCTAGGAATGATTTGCAGTTCCATTGAATAATGGACTTACAAAAAGCACTTCAGTTAACAGGTCATTGTAAGGTGGCCCACTCACCTAAGGTATAGAGGTGAGTCTTCCTATCTGTGTAGAACTTCTTCAGGTCTACATTTGCCCTCTTAGCATGCTTCTCCTCCAGGTCATTGTTAAGTGGGTTCTTGTGCCTGAATATGAAGTGCAACTTGTAGTCTTCACCGCATTTGTCTGGCCCAAACATAATGCTATATGGTGTACGGTCATTAAATTGCTCCTGAAATAGAGAAACATGTGAATGAGGACAAACAGTGAACAAAGACCAAGACAAAGGAACCTTCTAGGGAAACAGGAAACATCTTTACAGAATAGTATGGTGTTTTTAATCAATTAATACACATTAGCCTGGTGTCCTGTGAGGAACTAGACTCAGTCAGATCAGTCTGAAGCTCATGTAATAACTAATGAGCTGGCATTACTTTCTCCAAACAAGACAGGAAAAAGGAACCTTTATCAGAAATAATATTGAACCTACCAAATCTAGATCTGCTGAGTCACTCAGCAACTTGATGTAAGCACCTCCACAGTCAATGCCATCTTGAAAGTTCACCTCATATCTAGATACACAGTAAAGGATTAACAACCTCTCTATATGCTTATGTCACGTGGTCGGCATTTGGAACATTTTCTGCATGAAAACCAGGCTGAGGTGAGAGAATGTTCGGAAAGTTGCTGAGTGAAGGGAGTAATGGCTTACTGCTGTGTACTAGACTGTAGTTTTTACCAATGACAGAATCAAGAACTATCTTTTCATCGTTTACCAAGAGACACAGACATCTGTCGGCAGTGGATTGCTAAGATAAAGCAAGATGTTGGACTATATTTTATATATATATATATATATATATATATATATATATATATATATATATATATATATATATATATGTGATGTTTTGTTGAGATAGTGCACCAATCGTTCCCTTACCTCATATATGGGTGATTATGTAGCCCTCTATCCTACAGTATATAATAATTAATATATCCCTTTATGCTGATCTCAGGATCCGATTTCTTTCATCCACATCCATCATCGTGAACATTACTGGTTTTTCATCCAAGCCATCTGGATTGTTTTCAAAGCAGCTCAAATTGTAAGTGACATCGTAATTGAATGTAGTTCTACAGTTCTTCCCACCTCAGACTTTTTATCGCAGAGGAAATATTAGAAATGGCGACCACGTTACATAAGCATTTCAGTTATCATACAGTCACCACAGCTCTCACTACTCTTCTCTTCAGAGCACCGGGGCACTTACTGAATGACCAGCGGCTTGTCTTCGAAAACAAACGGTTTGTCCAGCATGGCGGAAATGGCATGGTGCTTTGCCCGAGACTTCAGAACCAGACCCAAATCTCCAGGCACTTTATTTTCCTTTAGAGTCTCCACTTCCCATTTGCCTGAGGAGAGAATGAAAAAAAAAAAAAAAATCCTTCAGTGGATGTAGATTAAACAAACAAAACAAATAAATAATGATTAATTATTATAGTAGTTTCATTTTCAGAAATTGTGAAACAAAGCACTTACTCTGAAAGTGAAACAACCAATAAACACACAAAGCAGAAATAAATCCCCATCACCCAAATTCTGGTACAAACCATCATATTTGGCAATGTCATCATCCACATCTTCTTTCATAGTTTTAGACAGGTGCCACCTTGAAAAGATGGACAAGACAAGTCAGAACAGTCCGTTTGAGATCATGCATGTTTCCCATTAGCTGAACTCTTACCGTCCCATTGAGCCATCATCAAACGTCTCAGCGAAAAACACCTCTCCTGTGGGAACTGGAGTCTTGTATGTTACCTAAGTGTGTTAACAATCAACATATAGAAGGAAAAATAAATAAATCTTTCACACATCTACAATAACATTTAACATTACACGCAATTAAGACCATGTACAATTATAAAGAAAATATGTTTTGTAGTCTCTCTTACACCTACAGACCTGGAAGGACACGTTAGCATCTGCCTCAGCGGCCTCCGTCTCTACTGAATCTTCCACGAAAGCCTCGTCCTCTTCTTCTGCCTCATCGACCTCTGCCCAGGCTACCACGGCGACGGAGAGCAGGAAAATACACGTCCAGCTCCACCGCAGCCTCATCTTGATACATAAACGAAAAGATTGACTTTTTTTTTTTAAAAGGTTAAACTATCATGGTACCATTTCTTGTGAGACCTTTACAGTATGCTAGCCTAACGTTATTGGTTTGACACCGCTGTAAACCAGGCTAGTGCTGAATTGCTTTGACCATCCCCGTTTTGTTTCGTAGGCAAATGGCAACCCAACACCATAAACAGTCAAAATAATGAACATGAATACCAATGAAAATACGTTACGTTCGCCATTTGTTGATAGAATGCTATGTGAGAAAGTGATTTAATATGGAAATTTGGCAGGCAGGTCATTCGCATAACGTTACCAGGGTTAACGTTAAGTGCGCTCCTGAAAGATGCTGCAGCAGCTTAACGTAACGTTATTAGCTAGCAAGCAAACTTACTTTACCTCAAGTTTCCTTACGATAACGTTCTCACATTCAGTAGCTGCACAACTCCAATTCTTGCTGAGCCAACTACCACGTCAGTGACGTTAAGCTCTAACATTACGTTAACCTACATGATTGTGTGTGGTTAATGTTAACTTTAACGTTAACCTACATGGTACAAAAAATAGTTGAGATTAAATTCCACTTATTTCTGAACATTCAATGGTAACGTTAGTATTTAACGTAATTCATAACTAAGTTTATTAATATTGAATGTGAGTTTGAGTTTATTTCAGAGTTAACGTTGGCCTGCACATCCCTCAGAAACTGATGTTCTCATGGGCGCCAATTCAACCCGTTAACACGTCAGAGCACTCTTATCACGAACATACAAAATCCACAGCATACTAGTTGGTCTGGCTCAGCTACCAATAGTTAAAAAAGACAGTTATGTTTATGAGCTGTAAGTTAATGCACAAGAGGCTGCTGACTCTTGCACACTAGGCATGTCACCGCCTTCGCGGCTAGCATAGTATTTATGGATGCTAAGGTTACCTCAGTCCTCAATGGCTAACGCTAACTAGCGTGCTAGCCAGGCAGCTAACGGTATACCGATATCTGTAAGCTCACATTCTACGATAAGTCGCCAAAATGAAATGAAAGCTTTACAGAAACAAACCTTGTGCTGCCCCCTATATGTCCTTTTTATCCGGGACTGTTCAGATATGCGTGTCAGGGATTATTTTACAGAGCTGCTCACAGCCCACTTTGAATGAACACGCGAATGTTCGCGAACAGCAACCGTAGCCTAGTTCTACAGCCGATAGCACAAGTAGATTCTACGGCAGTGGCTCATTTATGCCGCGGCAAGCCGACCGCCGACTGCATGACTGTACTACAAGTAGACTACAACTTACTTCAAAATAAAAGTCTGCTCATTTGCCAGTCACCATTCTAGGTCCACTAATCTTACAATCCGTTGACATTCATATCACATCGTGTTCAACTAATTCCCTATCTGCATGCACAGCCTACTGTCTGATGTTTTCATTGTCAAATGTAATGTATATATATATATTGCTTCACAATGTTAAATCTTCTACAAACGAACGGAATACCTAACAGGCTGTGTCCACAAGGTGGCACTGCTGACCATCAAAACACAGCGCCGTAGACAAAAAAGAGGAGGTCACGAACGCAACTGACATGCCCTTAAAGAAAATACAAAAGGAAAGGATTGTATGCATTTGCTAACCTGGTAACCATCTCAGGCCCGTTTTCTGAGTTACAAACCCTATAGCAAGTGTAGGAGGCACATCCAATTAATGAATACAGCGGGCGGACTGTGACTGTACATCAAACTTTATGCTGATTCGGTTATTATATGTGCATAAGCGCATAATTGAAGAGGGAACAAAAAGTGCAGTCTGACATGCATTTATTTCCCAAAGGAAATCCATTCATAAAGCTAGATCTTTCCAGATGTCAAAGTATTCTGTGAAATTGTCATTAAAAGGTACGCAATCGTTTCATACCTGTTATGGCTTAAATGTATTAGTGGTTGTAGTAGTAGTGGTAGTAGGCTAGTAGTAGAATTACTATTACTATTATTATTATTATTGTCAATGCAATATGTTACTGAAAGGAGCTAGTGGCCAAGCCTGTGGGAGAGGGCGTGGGAGTACTGCTCCACTGCAGTGGTGCTGTCAGTTGTAATGTAACACTGTAATCACGCCCTCTCCACCCCTTCTACGAGACAGGTGGTCGGGAACGAACGGATGCCAGCAGCATCGAGGTCTCCCCTTTAGAAAAAAAGAAAAAGAACTTGACAGTGGCGGCCAACTACCCTGGCTTGTCCCTGATGGAATTAGAATGTGACCTCAACGGGTTGCGAGGCCGGGCAGTAAACGGGAAACTTAACAGAAGCAGTGGGGAGCACATTTTCACTATGCCGTTGTCCGCACATAAAGCACAGCAGCTATGTGTGTTTAATGGCAACAGGGACATCACGTCAAATAATACATAAGTGGAACCTGGTGGATGTAGCGTTCATTGAGTCGTGATTAGCCACTTTTCAGTGTAATCTAAGATAAAACTTGACCGGAGGGTATGGCTTCGAGTTCTGGTAAATCGACGAATCAACCTACTGGTGCGTGTAACGGGACTGCTGCGGACTTCACCAACGTAGAGCAGGAACTGTACGACTATCAGATGCACACGAAAATGTGTAAGAAAATAGCGCAGCTTACCAAGGTAAGAATGAGTTCTAGATGCGTGGCCATGGGAGCTCTATGCGATGTTGTTGATTGTATCGTAAAGATGCATCGCTCAGGTCAGGATGCGGTATGACTATACACACGCCCAGACATAAATGCGGCAATGCCTGTTTGACTACGCTACTACGTTGATGGTCTGCGAGATAGACATAGATAGTCCGTAGCCAGTGACCTAGGCTATCCTAGTTGCATTGCAAAAACGAAAATAGTGCATTTAAATTGAAATAGTGCATTTAATTGCATTTTAGATTAACTTTCTTTGCAAGTAGGCAAGCATGCGAAAGAAAGTGGGGTTATATTCATCATTCGTGAGTTAACCTGTCCACTAAGCAGTTGCAGGATATGAGTAAAGGCATGAATACAGATTTGCTTGAACAAGATTCAAAACAGACAAGCGCTGGTATAAAAGCATGCAGTGCAAACCAGTCGGGGCTTTCAGATTCTGAATTGGTCAGTGCATCTTCTATGGTCGAACCTGATGGGTAGGCTAGTTCAAACAAGCAGTTGTACAAAAAATAACCTACATAAGGCTACTGTGCAGTCGTGCTTAAGGTGCATGCATCTAGCTTGTGTCAGCATTTGTGACAATGTTAATTTCAAGTAATGTCTATCCAGTGTAGGCTACTTCAAGACAAGTGGTATCATTTGGGCAAGTGGTCTACGACATAATAACAAGGTGTTGAAGGAGCATCTCGCTGTTGTTCTCAAATCCCTGTTTTTGTGGTATGAAAATCTTTGTTGTTAAAAACAACTGAATGTTCTCACCCACTGTAATTTTGCAAAACATGTCACATTTTCTTCATACATTCAGGAAAAGAAAAACAACTTCCTAAATGCTGTCTAACACAGTGTAAAAATGGAACCTAACTGTCATATAAAATGATTTACAAAGTATGGATAGTTGAAATGGCATTATGGAATTTTTGTAAGATGAAACACTTCCACTGAGGTCTCATTTTGAGTCACGGTGCAGAAATATCACACCTCATGTAAACAGTCTGCACAGTGCGATCTGACACGCAGATGATCTTTTATGAGTGTGGAGGTTAATCAAAAGCAGGGCAGACTGTGCCCTGACTCTCTCAACAAAGTGGGTCAGGAGCCGAAACTCTAACCCATCTGGGAGCCCCGGCATGCGCGTGCAAACACACACATGTATACAACCCCCTCCACACACACACACACACACACAGAGAAACAAACACCCAGACACACAAACCACACATTCCCATACACACTGACACACACAACTCACACACCCTGTGACGTGCTAAAGATAACTGAGCAGAGTGTGTTTACATGGCGAGAGGGAAAGAGGACTTCTGCCAGCTGCTCTGCTTTGCCTAAGAGACACATGTGCGTCTGCCTTGGCACTTTCCCACTCAGCCATAGCTCACGCTGACACCAACACAGTCATTCACAGATTTCATGGCATCACAAGATCCTTGTTCACACCTGTGTGCACACCTGTGTTCACACAGACCTGTAGTACTCTGTGTGAACACTTGTAAATATCATTGTTACGTGACATTAGATCAGGATCTAGCCTGGCTATCGTGCGCGTAAGGCAGCATGGGAAAACCCAGGCTAATCAGGATCAGGAACTCCTTGAAATTGTGTAGAATTAACATGGAATGCGGTTCTTTTCAGCCCCCCTTTGACGTCAACCTTTATAGTACTCGAGATATTGATTGGGTAAAGATTCACATGTTTTTAATGGAGCTCTGACATAGGTAGCCAAAGGAGCAGGAGACCACTTCAGATGAGAAAAGAATGCCCTTTTGATGCAAGAGACCGTAAAAGACTGAAATCAGCTGTGTAGATCAGGAGCTTGGAGAAGAGATTGCACAATCTCCTGATACCTTGACATCAATAGGATGTGGCAGCAGATGAAGTTACAGAGCCTCTCTCAAACAGAGAAAAGAGGTTAAGATGAGAGAGAGAAGACAGGAGCAAAAAGCACAATAGACTGCTCAGCTTAAATCTATGTCTTGCTGTTTTATTCTGACAACCACAGAGCTGCAGGAAAACATGTTGGGTACTTATGAAGTGCATATGTATAACTTTAGAAACCACAGATGAACTTGCAAGCTGTCATCTTCCTAGCCAGCACAATAACTTGATGAATTGGGTGGGTGGTGATGTGTTTTGACGATGTAGTAGTAGTGCAGTGCTTCATTAGCACATTAGCAGCGATGTTAAAACATAATTAGATGTCTTAGAATAGACATACTGTATAGCCATTCTAACTTAAGAGGTTCCAGAAGGGTCCATGGTCACCTTCCTCAAGCTCAGTGTGTTTGCATGGACAGGCATCAGAAAACCAACACCCACTTGCTTAGATCACAACAAATCCATTATTGCATAATCAATCTATCTATCAATAAGGATTAGGGCTTGGCCCTGACAGCTATCAGTCACAATCTGTGTGTGTATGGAAGGAGGGGTGTGGTAGAGAGAGAGAGAGAGAGAGAAAGAGAGAGAGACATGTGGTAGGAAAGAGAGATTGAGTCAGAGATGACCACCATAGGAGGCTGGGCTTGTGGTGCCGAGGCTTGGAGGGGAGGGGATGTTATTTGTTTTCACAGCCTACCTAGTATCTAAGCACAGCCTCCAATATCAAAGCTGCGTTACCACAGGGATCTTGCCCCGCGGCTCGGCCTTTAGCAAAACACTTCAACCTGTTATCGATTCAACAGGAATATTAATTTCATGCTTTGCTGACTGTGAAGCTTGCGATCTTGGCACCAACGCGAATGCCACTATTGATTTAGATTTCAGATCCAATCACCCCTGTCTGGGTGAGACAGTTAGATTTTAAACATGGAAAGGAATCTCAGAGATGGTCTGGATATGAAGGAGGTGTGCTGAGAAAACACCAGAGATTTACTGTGATTCCTGTCTCTTGCCCTCCATGAGCCGTGCGAGTGCCCATCTATCTCTCTCTCTGTCCCCAAAGGCCCTACACGGGCACCCTGTGAATATACAGTGTATTTACAGTGTGCTATAAAAAGGCTCATGGACATTTGTCACAAATGGTTGAGGTGACTTTCCTTGATTCTCTTATTGCTGCCCTCAGTAAAAATATGCTCGGTACTATTGAAGGGCGGATGTGGAGTGGGGCTTTTGGAGGGGGAGAGAGGAAGGGAGGCAGAAAGAGAGAGGGAGTAATGGAGAAAGATGAGAGAGAGAGAACGAGAGCTGGAGGGAGAGAGAGAGAGTGAGCTGGAGAGAGGTCGCTGCAGTCAATCACAGGGCGGAATGTCCGGCTCTGCTGCCGTGGCGATTTATCACAGACAGTGAGGCGTCATGGTAACACAGGAGCCGCAGTTGGTATAAATGAGACGTCAGGGGTCCGTAAGGGGATATGATGACATTGGGAGTGGGGAGCCTTGCGAGAAGGGTTTGCTGACAGCGACAGGGAAAGACAAACCCCAGCAAGAGTAGGCACACATGCAGAAACCTCACCAGGGACACACACACACACACACGCGCACACACACACTTACACACTCATGCATAAGCATGCAATTTTGTCCAGATTCACTGACTCAAATAGCCCTAGGGGATAAAATCTGATCACACCATTGTACAAACAAACTTTACAAATAGATCAAAATCACAAGCTCTTTTGAGGACAAGAGATGTGTGCCTGACAGAACAGTTCACTACATCAAAGTCTCCTCCTCGCTGCTTACACATTCCTCAGAGGTTAGGCTCACGCAGAATACGTGATCTGCAGAGGTGATTAATCACCAGTCTCAGTAGGATACTAGAAACAGGCAACACCAAACAGAATTCAAAAGCATACAGTCCAAGCAACCAACTGAATCTGCAGCTCTTCTTGAGGTGACTCTGACATGGCTTTATGTCCTACTTATTTTAGACACCATATCATATTTTATAGTGGGGATTAATCCATGTTTAGCAGTTGGTCAGTGAATGGAAGCATGACTGTGGTTATGAAGGAATGCTGGGGGAATGTATTTCCTGGAACGCTCACCACACCTGTTGGGGTGTTGTTGTCCAGGTGATCTACTCGCTGAACACAAAGAATGAGGAGCAGGAGGCCACGCTGCAGTCACTCCGCCGCATCGCCACGGAAACGGGGCAGGGCAGCCTGCAGCCTGCGGCTGAGGGCGAGGAAGGGGAGGAGTTTGTCCTGAGGACACGCCTCCTGGAGCTGCAAGCCTTTGTGGAGGAAGAGCAGAGGAAAGGGGAGCAGACGCAGGCAGAGTTCGAGATCTTCCGTCTGCAGGTGAGGAGTCTGTCTCAAGTGTTCAGGTGGGAATGGATGCATTGTTATTAGGACTGTAAAGGGAGAAAAAATCTATTAAGAATTAATTAATAGTAAATGATTAATTAGCTCGTCAAGTGTATTGTGCAATAAACGACTCACGGAGATGTCTAACTACCATGATAAAGGTGATCTAAGGTGCGTCTCTTGCTCCTGCTTCTCTGTGGTTTCTAAAGCCCCGTTTGCAAGTCAGAGAAGGAAGGTGCCGCACACTCCGAGTAAATGAAAAAAACCTTTAATAGGTGATAACGTTTCGGCCTACAAGGCCTTCATCAGATCGCATGTAGTTCTAAAGCCCCGTTTGCAAACAGCAATTTGCTTGTCGTCCGTTGCTTGTCGCCTCAAAAGTTGAAATTATTTTAACTTTGTTGCGCAACGTATTGCGTCTTCGCCTGTAATCGCTGAATCACATTAACATGGCATGGTCTCTTTTCGCCAGCTGCCGTGTATGTGAACGGGTCTTATTTATACCATAGACGGTATAAATAAGTGGGCTTAACATGCGGCCTGTGCGCAGGTGGAGGAGCGGGACCAGCGGTCCCAGGAAGAGCACGCCGAGCGGGTGGCGCTCCTCACCCAGGAGGCCCTGGAGCTGCGGCGGGACCTGGAGGCGCGCGTGCAGAGCCTGGAGGAGGAGCGAGGGCGCGCCCACGAGCAGCTGGAGCAGGCCAGGGAGGAGAGCCGCGCCCTGGCCCAGCAGTACCAGGAGCTGCGCAGGGAGCACGAGGAGGACAGGAGGAGGGAGGAGGACGAGGAGCGCAGGAGGACAGCCGAGGAAGAGGGCAAACTAGCGGCGGAGGAGAGCGAGAGGCGAGCGCGCGCCCTGGCCGACGAGCTGCGGCAGCTGAGGGAGGAGAGGCAGGGATGGGAGGAGGAGAGGAGGAAGGCGGAGGAGGAGTGGGAGAGGAGGCTGCGTGAGGTGAGGGAGGCGCACGAGAAGGAGCAGGCGGCCACCAAGCGGT